>NC_056736.1:83782352-83792352 GCF_019279795.1 Protopterus annectens | reverse complement strand
TTAAATATATATATATATATATATATATGTATATATATATATATATATATATATATATATATACAAAACCTGACTAATTATACAGAATCTTTTCGCTACTGCTGAATGACACTACTGAATGATATGTTTGAAAAAGCATCAGAGATTTCTATAGCTCAGATGGCTTTGTGGTAAATTGCTGTGGCTATGGTATGCATGGTCCTGCATTCAAGACTTGCAAGGGCTAATTTTTTTGTTGCTGGGCAGAACAAGGGCTGTTGGATACAGAGTGATTAAGGCACTTTTAAGCAGTTGTAAGTGGGTTTGTGTGGTGGTAAGCGATGCTAAGTTACGGTGAACTATGCTGACACACAGTTAGCCATAGAAGTGCTTAATCTGAGTTAGCTTGGCTTAGCACAATGCAAACACACGTACTCCCACTTATTACTACTTACTCCCACTTACCTTTGCGCTAACTTCTTTAAAGGAAAAGAAAAGGGGTGATAGGAATGTGGTGAAACAAAAGGGTGCACACAAAGGGAAAAACAATATGAAAGATAGCTCGGGATGTGCAGGATGTGTGTAGGGACTTTTCAGAGCTGTCCATTTCTTCTACAGAAACAGCTGTGAATTTGTACAGAATTTGGAGGTGAATTTGAACATTCAAACTCCTGAGACAGGGCTGAGGACAGCAGTAATGTGTTGTTAAGCCAATTTGAGCAGATTACATGTGTCCAATGGACACGTGTTCAAAATAGACAGCTATGTATGGGGCGACATTTTTTTGTGGGAACAGTTTGCCCTTTGCCCTTTTTTTTTTTAATAAGGTAAGAGTGGGATGTTGAGGAAGGATAGTAGGTATATTTTGGGAGGTAAGTTGGGTGGGAAGACAGATAAGACAGACAAGACAGCAGACAGAGGTGGTATATGACACATGTGGGGGCTAAACACTTTGGATGGGGAGGGTGGTTGCGAATCGAACACCCACGAGCCCCCAAATGGATACAGTGGGACTGAGGTCCCCACCCACGGGCAGTCACCACTGCACCTTCACAGCCCCAAAGGTGGCTGTGCTGGAGGCTGAGTAGGAGGGGCAGGCTGACCCCTCAAGATGCACCACATGGCCCTCAAGCTGGCATAGCAAATCTCCAAACTTCTTTTGAAGCTCGCTATGCACCAATCCCTGGAATTGACGACAGGTGACAGTGTCCTGTCCGTGCCCACTCCCGGTCGGGACAGGTCCCATCTCTTGAGGTGGTTCCACCTGAAGGTGGTGCAGGACCAGCAGACGAGGAGGTCCTGGGTTGAGTCCCAGACATGCTGGGGCCCATTACCATGGCCAGTTGAGGCGGGAGAGGTGGATCTGCTGGGATCGGCCTTCCCAGTCGTGCTATGATGTTGCAGTTTTATAACATATGTTGGTTAGTCATAAAAAACACATTCTAGGATTAGTTATAACAGCATGCATAGGTATTCACATTAACCCAAAACACCAGATTTGGAACAGTTGCATAGCAAACAGAACACATGCATATATGGAACCACAGTGGGCATTATAACAGCATGCAGGTTGCATTGATAGTGACAGACCACCAATGATAGTACTTGCACAGGGAAAATTATAGAACAATAGGACACATGTGCCAGCAGTAGGTTTGGTGAAAAACATACCCATTGATTTATGTGTTTAGATTATCGGTACAGATAGGGTGAGGGAGAGAGAGATGTCAATTAACAACTGTATAGGCTTCAATTGCTCACAACTTTAATGATCACTGCTCTGATAATTACTCTACAGGTATTGCCTCACTTTACATCAACTTATGGCCTTGGGCTGGGCAGTGGTATGTTTGTACACAGTGTATAATTACAACCTTCTCACAGCTACTTTATACCTTTTCGTACCTGGAAGACCTATGAAGGAAATTTCTGTTAACACTACCTGACTGTTTCTACCCATATTCACATTGTCAAGGTAACATATGTGCACTCATAGTGTGTGTGTGTGTGTGTGTGTGTGTGTGTGTGTGTGTGTGTGTGTGTGTGTGTGTGTGTGTGTGTGTGTGTGTGTGTGTGTGTGTGTGTGTGTGTGTGTGTGTGTGTGTGTGTGTGTGTGTGTGTGTGTGTGTGCTACTGCCATACTCTGCCATGAGTTATATATAGTTATATGAGTGTGTGGGCAGCAGTGACCACTAGCTGTAAGAGAGTGACACTTGAGGGACATTTCTTGGAGGAGACTACTTGGTGTATGTGCTTATCTTGCTGTCATTTGCAGCCTTGGGTTTGGATAGTGGGTGCTGTACACAGTATATAATTACAGCCTTCTTACAGCTACGTTATACCTTTTCTTACCTGGCAGACCTGTGGAGGAAATTTCTTTTGTTTTTACTGGTAATTTATCTATTCCCAGTCTCCACAAAAAATCTTAACATTCTACTTTTTGATTATGCCATTTGCTTCATACAGCTTTAATTGTTTACATGTTAGATGTTCCCGTGATTTTATATTGTAATGTTTTATCATTATATTCTTATAGCATACTTTTCTATATCATCAGTTTTTATTTTTCACAGAAATATTTTTTCTTAGTAACATTTTATTTCTTTGTTTATGCACTCTTTTTCTCTTTTATCCCTTTTTTTACCTTACCCCCAAATTTATCATACTTATATTTATACAGTTTTACTACTAATCTATATTTTTTTCATTTATCCACTTTAACACTTTGTACAAATTTAAGGAAGCAGCATATACCACTGAGTTAATTAACCATAAACCTGCTTCTTTATTTACACATAAAACTCTTCTTTTTCATAGTGTTTAATCTAGAATACCATATAAATGAAAACATATATCTGCAATAATTCCTTTTCAAATACTGCTGGCAATATAAATACACTTGCTAAATATGTTATTTTCCCCATCAGTAATAAATTTATCAAATAAGCCTTTTTTCTGAATGATAATTTATATGGTCTCCAGAAAAGACATGTTTGCTTTATTTCTTTTATTACTTTTTTTCATTGCATTCTACTTACATTTTTATTCCCAAATTTTATACCTAACACAGAAATGTCATTCCTTGTAAGATATATACCTTGATCTTTAAAACATCACCTAAAGCTTTACTTTTCTCTTTATTAAAAGCCATCCCTATCATCTATAGACACTCATTTGTGCAAATTATTACTTCTTTTATCCAAATTTTGTGTTTTTATTTTGCCATTATTACAATGTCATCTGCATATGTTAAAAGAACTGGGTGTTATATACCCCACCACCTTCATTTGTAGTTTATTTCACATACTATCACACTCAGAACTAATGCAAAGAGTAAACAACTCATTGAACATCCTTGTCTTACACCACTCTTCATATGTACTTCTTGGCTTAAACAGCCATTTACAAGTGTTTTTAATGTATTATTACTACACACTGACATACGTAATTTGTTAACTTTCTCTCTTATATGCTTTCATTATTACCCATAGGATTTTATGTCCAGTTGTGTCAAATGTCTTATTAAGGTCTCCTATCATGATTTTTATTTCTTCTTTTCTGTTCATAATATCATCCACAATTTCTCTATCATTAATAATTCTTGACAACCCTTCCCCTTTATACTATGTATATTATCTTCCATAATATTATCCATTTTAGTTTCAAATCTCTTGCACTATTTTCATAAAGATCTTATATCATTACTATTCAATACTCTTGGTCTCTAGTTTTTAATTCTCTTCTATCTCCATAAATTTAAGTATTCCACTATGTAATTCTTTATTTATAAAACCTTCATTTAACCATTCATTCAATATCTTAAAAAATATTTTTTTGCCAATCCCTTAAATTTTAATACATTTCATACCCTATTCCATCTGGGCCTATCGCCGAATCTATATTAACTTGTCTTAATATTTTATCCAACTCATTTAAAGAGATCTCCTTTTCCAACTCTTTAGTCTCTTTTTCTGTTAACTTTTTTACTTTCCAGGTTTTTTCACTACCTTCACTTTTTTCTTTACACATTCCTTGTACATATTGTTCTGCACTATTCATAATTTTTTTCCTGAAATTTTTCTCTTTCTCCATTTACATTTTTATTTCCCTCATTACACTACCATCTTCCTTTACTAATCTGTTTAAATAACTTAACACTTCGCTTTTTCTGTGGAAAAATATCTTTGCTTATATAACAATTCTTGTATTTTTCTTGATTACTTTCATATAATTTTTTTCTTTGTCAAAGTTCTTTCTGTCATTATGTTCTAAATCTTCTGATGGATCATTATATGTTATTTTATATTTTTATTTTTCTGCTTTTCTCACATCATATCGCCACCATGAAAAAAGCATCATTTATATTTTTCCTTCAATATCATCCACTATTCAGGCCAATTTTTACAAAATGTTCTCATAGTAATATGATCTTTCCATAACTGTATTACTAATCTCTTCCCTTCTTCATTCCCTGTTTTGTCATTTATCCATTTTATTTCTTTGCCTATCTTTATATATATTCCTTGTTATCTTACAATATGGCTAGATATAAAAGAAGATCAGAAAATTCTGTTTCAACTACCTCCCACTTCTATAATTAAAATCTTCTGATGCTATGAAATAATATATTTCAGTTCTATAAATACCCCTTTTGTATGTTCATGAATTGTTGTTATTACTACATCTTATAATATCTAACATTTTATATAATTTCCTTTCTTTTTAAGCTTGCCTCTTAAATCACAGTTAAAGACTCTTGTTATTATGATATTCATATTTATCACTACATAGTCTAAATTCTGATTAAATAAGCTTTCCCTTTCTTTACAATTAGTATAAGCATATAAGGTTTACCTTCATAACATCACAGCCCAGTTCATTGACTTTGAAAACTGTGAGATGAAAACGTCATGACTGCAGAAGCACGAAGTCCCAGAAAATCATCTTTCCTCTCCAGGAAGTAACCGCTTGACCACCAATGAAAAAAAAAGCACAACAGCAACAAATTGCAACCATCAAAGTGGGGGCTTCACCCCCCCCATGACCCCCCCTACTTACATATACCAACCCCAAGATTTACTAGAGTGGAGAAAAGGCAAAGTTCACCATGGTGGCCAAATGGTTACTTTCCCAGAGAGGAAAGACAATGTTCTGAGATTTCGTGCTTCTGCAGTTATGATGTTTTCATCTTGCCATTTTCAATATCAATGAACTGGACTGTGATGTTATGAAGGGGAACGGCATATAATGCTATGGTTAATGTTCTGATTTTGCTAAAGTTACATCTAATATCTTTACTGTATTTTTACAGAATATGTTTTTTTCCAGAATGTCTCCCATTTCCCAAATTCCAGATTACCTTTCCTCCCCATAGTTTCTCTGTTTGTAATCTTTCTTCATTTGTTGAAAATATTGGGTCTTCCAATATAATTACATCTACAGCCCATGTTTCACACCTCTCCAAAATGCCTGTTCTTCTTACTATATTCTTAATATTATTCACATTTATAGAAAGCACTCTAAAATTTTCATTTTCCCTTTTATTTAGATTCATGGTTTCATAAGTTCATAGCTAATTACTAGGCTAGCTTTTTTAACAGGCCATCCTAAGCCTAACCAGTTTTCTTCCCAAAGATGAGACTTCAACACTTTACCTTGTGTGTGTAAGTCAAATATCATAATCATTATACTAACCCTCAATCTTTAGTTGTATATATTCTTTTTCATCCATTTTCTTTCTTTTTTCTTTTGTACTTATCCTTTTAAATTTTCTTTTTCTGTCTTTTATCCTTTTACCAATAGAATTCTTTTTTCTCTTTTACTACCTCCCAGTTTATGTCTTCTTTGTCAGTTATTTCAGAACCTTCTTCTATGTCCACTTTATTATTTTTCTTATCTAATTTCTCTTACATTTCTACTAATTCCAAAATGTCTTCTCTTTGTTCGTTTATCTTCTCTTTCTTTTTCTTTTTCCTTACTGTTATTTCATTTTTGCAATCCATCCATAAATGTCCAATATTATATAATTTATAACATTTCAATTCACATTTTTGCATCATGTCCCATTTCCCTACAAATATAACAATTTATTTTGTCACAGTTATTTATCAAATGTCCTTGTTTTCCAGAAAAAAAACATTTTGGGTTGTCTCTAGTATTTTACAATGCCCCTATTCCCCTCCACATTTATCATGGATGGTATATGTATAGTTTTTCTTTTTCTATTTTTAACACAATATTACAATCCCAGTCACCAGTCCATAACCCCTTCTGTTGTAAACTTTTGCAATGCCCAGTACTTCTTTACATAAAGTTTTTCAATGTTCTTTCAAAGTTTCTCTTTCTACCTCTGTTCAAAATTGTACATGAATCTTCTTTTTTGTTTCCCTGTTAAATGTTTTTATCACATAAAAATTCCATGTGTTACATTATTTATTTTTTTATATTCACCAAAGAAAATTTTCCATTGAAAAAAACAGTCTCAAATTTAATGTCACAAAATGTCTCTTTGTTAATAAGAATGAATGGTCTTATCTCATGTGCTTTTACACCTAAAGGAGCAACTAAAGTGTCCCAAACGTCACACCTGCCCATTTCTTTGTCTCCTGTACTTTGAATCCTTACCATCTACATTCGTTTTTCAGTTTCTTCTTCATTATTTTCAGCTACTGCACTTTTGCCTTCTTTAACTTTCTCTGCATATGTTTTCTTTTTCATCTTACCACTATTCTTCAGGATTGTCTCTGCATTCTCCTTTTGTATTTTCTCTATAATGTCCCCCCAGGACACATTTTTTTTGGTTCACTTTACACCACCATTTCTTTAAGTTAATCATCCTGCAACCCTCCTGACTGGAGGGTTGTAATTATACATCTATCATTTGCTGATGAGTCAGCAAATGATGGTTGTAATTATATATCCATCATTTGCTGACAAATCTCCATCAAACAGATTTTTTTTTAAACATTTCCTCAGAATCATGCACACATTCCAGGTCTTGATATTTGCTTTCTCCTTCATTTCTTTTACTACTCCATCATTTCCTTTTCTCTCCATCTGCCTCCCTGATTCTCTGGGTCACCATTGCACCTGGAACAAAAGCAGGAAATGCTCCTCCAAAATGGTTCCCATTCACAACAGTGATGAGTAGTGGAAGTTCCTTGATGCCCTGGCTAAAATTCCCCTACTGGTACAAATACCACCTCAGATCTCCCCTGAAAAGAGGCTACTACTTTAGTGGACTAACCTGGTCAACAAGGATACATATAATAATTATACTTATGTGATTCATTCTCCGAGAAAGTTAGTGTAGCCTCTCAGAAAGACACCTTCCACTGGGACAGTATATCTATGTTTTGTACCAAAGTATTCTTTTAGATGTTCCTGAATTTTTCACTATGAACTATTTTTGCAGAACTGACACATGGCCTGTTTTGTACAGCTAGTAAATCCAGCATTTCAGAGGGCTTTTGTTTTCTGTGTTGTCACAGTTTGGGACTATGCTTGGTTTTCACTTGGAGGCTGTTTGAACTTTGTGCAAACAGATGGGTAAAACTAATGCCCAGAGTATGTGTGCAACATTTTAATTATGTTAGAAGTAAAAAATTCTTCTCAATTTAATCCAAACAATATGCATATTTTGCAGCTGTAGCATGTCAAGGCTACAATGCCATGTTTTTAAGCACCCAAAGCTGTGGGATCAAATTCAAAGATGTTCTGCAATGGAAGCTCAGAGGCTTAAATTGCAGCCTTAGATGTATTTTGTAGACGACTACTCTGTTGTTATTACTTGAAAGCTTTGTAATGAGATATGAAAGGGGCAGAGATATAACAATTTCAAAACAGTTCCCAGTGACTTTAGTTCATGCACTTTTGCTACCAAAGTCTGACAATTTTGCATTATACTTCATTTTCATTTTTGGTGCTATGATGAACTTATACTCAGTATGCATTCATAAATATGGTCTAAGTACTTCTTTCCTGAGCTATGAAGCATTAGATCTAAAAGTCTTCATATTTCACCAGAATTTTTTTTTTCAGTTGTAACATGCTGTGGATAAAATGTTATGCTTTCACATTGCAAAAGCTGTGAGGTCAGGTTCAGAGTTATGCTGCATAGGAGGCATTGAGGTTGCAGTTGAAACCTAGGTTATATTTGCAGTTGAACTCTAGACTATAAAAAACATTTTACAGTATCCCACATTCATGAATAAAAAAGTGCTTGAAAATGTATAACATATACTCTACACTAATCAATTACATTACAGCAGCCATGAAATAGTGGCAAACTACTTTGCAGTTAAGCCATGATAAAGGACAAAATATTATTCCAGGGATAAAATTTCAAAGGGGGGTATTCCAGGGTGACTCCTTGTCTCCACTGCTCTTTTGCCTTGCCCTTAACCCATTAAGCTGTCTACTTAACAGATTAGGTCATGCCTACAGTTTGGCTTATAGAAAACAACAAAGTGTAAAGACTTTTCATGTTCTTTTTGTAGACGATTTAAAACTGAATAGTCCATAAGATGAGGAACTGAAAGCATGACTGCAAGTGATCAAAACATTTTCAGATGATAGAATGCTATTTGGTCTTGATAAATATTCAAAAGCAACTTTTAAATCAGGAAAGCTGCAGCACCAACAAAATGTCAGTTTGGGATGGGAATGTGATATAAAATAACTTGAGCAAGAGGGAGTGTATAAATATTTGGGAATTGATAAAGGATCAACAATAAAACATTGAACAAATGCAAATAAAACTTAGGAATATTTTAGAAGACTAAAATTAATACAGAAAATAGTATTGACATCTAGTCTAAGCTATAAACTAATTTGTTCTTTGTGTCCTAACTTATAATTTTGGAGTGCCTGACTGGCCCCAAAATGTGTTGGATATGTTGAACAGGAAAACAAGAAGGATGCTTCATGCTCATCAAATGATTTATAAAAATCAGTGTATGTCAAGACTATATATTCCCCGTTCTGAAGGCGGTATGGGCCTCCTCAAAACTGATTACATGTATAGATCTGCAATCATGAGATTGCATACATACCTGCTGACCTCACAAGACCCAAACATACTGAAAGTTTTGAAACATGAGGAGAATAAGTCTAAGATGACTTCCCTGCTTAGCTTAGCAGAAGCATATTGGTGTCAAGTTGGAATGGAAATCAAACCAGAAGTAGATAGAAATCAGGCAGCAACTGAATGTACAAAAAATAAAACTAAGAATATAAGGTCAAGGATCAGATTAGAAAGCAAGAAATGTGGAAAATGCATACATACATTTGTAAGTTTACAGGACTCTTGGAACAACCTCATGTTGATCATGATCAAATGCAGGAATGGTTAAGGAGAGGTGAATTTAAACCAAAAGATGAAAGGTTAATGTTGGCAGCCTAAGATAGTGAACTACATGCACATTTGGTTTACAAAGTCAGTTGAACATGTGGAAAAAACAGAGAAATGTAGGTTTTGTAAAACAAAATGGAAACAGTCACACATCTTGTTGCTAGTTGTGATATATTAATGTCATGTATACTGAAAGGCATAATAATGTGGCAAGACTGTTGCACTGGGGATTGTTCAAACGTTATAACATTAAAGCAGCTGAAAAACACTGGAAACATGACCCACAAAGCATTATAGAAAATGATGAACATTATATCACATGGGATCATCCATTACCAACAGTTCAAAAAAATAGATGTGAGAAAACCAGATATGGTAGTCCAGGAAAAGAGGACAAAAGTAGCACTGATTATTGAAATTGCTATACCCAGTGACTAAAGTGTCTTACTTATAGAGAGACACAAAGTCAAAAAATACCAGGATTTGCAGGCAGAAACTAGGGCAGTTTGGAAGTAGGATACCCAGACAGTTACAATAGTAGTAGGAGCAACGGGTCTTGTAAAAACGAATTTACAACTGCACTTATATATGTTACCGATACATGTAACTCCATACAAATGGCAGACAGAGTCATTATTGAACACATTGTGGATGCTGCAAAGAGCACTT
>NC_056736.1:83694852-83777352 GCF_019279795.1 Protopterus annectens | reverse complement strand
AAGATATACAACTCAATCTACCTAACAATGTCAAACAGTCACGAAGCAGACCTGTTTAATGAAGAGAACCCACTGTTTTCCATACTGCTGCAAACTATCACAGAAGCTATAAGACACAAACCTGTCCATTTCCAACTTCATAAAAAGAAACGAAATTGGACATAACCTGTATTAAAAATAAGCTGAACTCTTTCTTTGACAAAAATATTCAGCTGCAAATTTGTATTTCATATGCCAAATATTTGAATAATTCTATAAAATCCATAATGTAGTCAGCTGACAAAATGAAAACTGCACTAACAAATGCAATTCCGGATATAGAATGGGGATCTTGATGTAATAACTTTACAATTCATGAATTAAGAGAAGGTTTTTCTCTATAGTTATATTTCAGTAAGTAGTGCAGGATATTTTTATGATGGTACCTGGCTCACTACATGTTTTATAATCTTAAATAGTTGACTGTGTTCACAGAGCTCTGCACCCCTCTAAAAGGTTGTCCACTGAACTGCCTTAGTGCAGCAGGCGTATTTCGTATTTTGTAAGCAGTAAAGAAACACACACAAAAAAAAAAAACATTTTCTGGAATGAATGAGAACACTAATCATTGTTGGTCAAATGCCAAAAGAAGTAAGGGCTGAGCATTCTAAAATGGCAGCCAGTGTTCATATGGTGGGTCAGAGAGGATTAATTTTTGTATATTATATAGTAGCATTCTGCCACCTTCCTGGAAAGATACAGCTTTCAATGTAGTGAACAGGACTCAAAATTCTCAGACATAAAGAGCTTTTCAGTCATGGCTGACTTTTAAACTTAGTAATGTGTTGATTGTAGATTTTATTTAGCATCCCCCCACTTTAATTATGTGTGCTAAAAGGACTAACACATTGATTATAACATTGTCACAGCTGAAGTTTCACAATTAGCCATGGAAATAATCTTATCTTATACATTAATATTTGATTATTTACCACTTTATTAGTATCATTTTCCTATTACCTTCCACTCATCTGTGTATTTAGTCCTACCTGTATTACAGAATACAAGAGAAACAACATTTGATAACAGTAATATTGTCATTTCTGTTCATTCCTGCTTCCTCAGTGGGTCAGCACAGTTTGATTCACCAATTGAGAGGTAGATAGGTGAAACACTCTAGTTAGGGATAGCAGATGATGAGTAATTTGCTCAGGATCAAACCTGTAGCTTAGTTATAGGAAACAAGAGCCTAAATCCTCTACCCAAACTATCAAGCTGTGTTTTTCAAGGAACTGACATTCAGGTGCATTTTTCAAGGAAGAGTTTCAAGTTAAGCATTTTTCAAGGAAGCATGTTTCAAGTGCATTTTCAAGGAACTGTGAGCTTCAAGGGAAGAGAAGTTTACTTCTGCTCATGCTGTCTATTTACAATGTGAAACTGTTTTGCTTAACAAATAGAATCTCTGTTGCACAATTGACCTGAAAAGTTTAGTAGCACAGTTGATAACATGTTTCCCTTTTGATGAAAATGGCTGTGGGTTCTACTCCCACAGCATGTATATGGTTTGCACTTTAAATGGGGTGGGGTACTATAGTCCTGAGTATGTCCTCCTTTGGATGAGATGCCTATTTACGATGAACCTTTTATCAGTTTACCATCCTGCTGGTGTGAATGACCTGAGACGTACCTCCCTGGACTACATGAAACGAGACATAGAGGAGCTCTCTGACCATGTAGCCCAGGCTGGTATGACCCTGACCTTGAGTAGCATCTTGCCCTCACCAAGAATGATGCCACAGTATAAAGATAAAATGATCCGTTTCAACAATTGGCTAAAGTATTGGTGTCATTCAAAGGGGATCCAGTGTCTGTCAGCCTGGGATGACATGCTCGACAAGCCACTTTGCTTCGCTAGGGACGGCTTGCACCTGTCACCCTTAGGCTTTCGTATACTGGCCAAGGCTCTTGCCACCCCCATAGTGCCTTTTTTAGGCAAGGCTCAAAGGACAAACCCACCTCCATAAACAACCCAAGGATAAAAAAACTAAAGGTAATGCTACTCAATGCCAGAAGTCTAAACCTCAAGATGCACGCACTCGAGGCTCTCCTCAGTATGGAGAAAATCGATGTCTGTGCAGTAACAGAAACCTGGTTCAAGGCTCCTGAGAGCACCCCAGCACTACCAGGTTATAACTCATAGCATGCGTTTTGGACCCAAAACTCGGACCGAAGCACAAAAGGAGGGGGAGTATCTATAGTCATCAAAGATACCTACACCTCCAGGTTAGTGGCACTGCACAAAGCATCGGAAACCATCCATGTGCAACTAACAGCGGGCAAAACTGCCTTTCAGTTTGTAGCCTACTACAGAACACCCTCCCTATTACAGGAACCCCACTTGGCATTCCTGAGAACACTGGAGAATATGAAGGTCTCTCCAAACACTATGTTATTAGGTGACTTCAACTACCCAAACATTGACTGGGAAAACTACTCAAGCCCAAACACCCTGCAACGGTTCCTTGAATTTATAAACTCTAATGCAATGGAAAAACTGGTCACCACTCCCACAAGAGGGAACAACATACTGGACCTGGTCATCACCAACATGGGGACTCTATGTTCCACACCAGAGGTAAACCCCTCATTGGTAAGATCAGACCATAAACAAATTTCCCTGGACATCCATATCCCGTCCCACCCCAGCCAAGGAAATCACTGTAAAGAATTTCTCAAAAGCCAACTTTGCACTTCTCAAGACTGAGGTGGAATCCTTCAAAGCCCCTGGGCCAGAGGATAATACAGCCCAATCCACAGAATCCTTTACAAATGCATTCTATGAGTACCTGCAGGAATGCATGGATCATGCTATCCTAAATAAAACCAAGACTCACTCCTCCAAAAACAGGAGACTGGTCTGGTGGACCCCGGCCATAAATAAGCTATACAACAGAAGGAGGAAACTACAACATGACAGAGCAAAATCCCAAAAAGGGAAGGCATCTCTGATCAGTATTAGCAAGAAACTTCGATCCCTTATAAAATCATCAAAGGCCAGTTTCGAAAGAAAAATTGCCCTAGACACTAAAGATAATCACAAGGCCTTCTTTAGTTATGTCAGGAACATGGGTGGAAACTCCCAGATATGCTCTGAATTGTTGCATAACGGTACAAAATATATCAAACCTACAGACATAGCCAACATCCTGGCAGACAGATTCAGCGCAAACTTCTCCCCCCCTTCCCCCAAAGGAGCAAATGCCTATCCCAACTGAATGTAACCTCCCTGACATCACAGATGCACAGGTGAAAGCTGCCCTCTCCAAAGCAAAAAACACAGCATCTATGGGACTGGACGATGTCCCAGGCTGTGTCTTACACGAGCTCCAAGAAGAACTGAACCCTTACATTAAGTCACTGTTCAAACTTAGCCTTACCACAGGATATGTACCCAAAGAATGGCGTACAGCTACAGTGGTCCCACTCTACAAAGGTGGTGCCACAACAGACCCCGGAAACTATCTCCCCATAAGCCTGACTAGTCTGGTCTGTAAAGCTATGGAGCGTATTATCATGGAACTCATAAACAAAGACATTTGGAGCCTCCAGACACTGGACCCTACCCAATTCAGCTTTGTTAAGGGCAGATCTTGCCTCTTAAACCTAGATGATTTCTTTGAAACAGTTACCAAAGCCATAGATGAGGGCAAGGTAGTCCACACAGCCTAACTGGACCTCACAAAAGCCTTCGACACGATACCCCACTTGGGCATCATAAATAAGCTTACCAGCTTAAATGTCAACCCCTATATCACAAGATGGGTTGCAAACTGGCTCAGAGATAGTACCCACATGGTCAGAATCGCAGGTGCCATGTCCGAATCCAAACCAGTTACAAGTGGCATCCCACTGGGCTCAGTTCTGGGACCTCTCTTGTTCGGTATATACTTCTCTGAGGTTCAGGCTAACATGGAGGGATAATGCTGACAAAGTTCGCAGATGACTGCAAACTGGGGGCCATAATTGAATCTCCAGTTGACACAAGCATCCTCCAAAAGGGTCTCACAGAGACAGATGCTTGGTGCCAGAGCCACGGCCTCAAGCTAAATGCTAAAAAGTGCATAGTCATCCCCTTTGGGAAAAACAAGGTGCCCACAAATTACCACATAGGTGGTAATCCATTAAGTACGGAAGAAGTAATTAGAGATTTGGGGACCAACGTAGATAGTAATCTCTCCTTTGATAATCACGTTGCCAAAGTGGTTAGAAAGACCTTCTATATAGCCCACCTTATCACAAAAGGGTTCGCATCTAGATCAAGAGAGGTCATTGTGCCCCTCTACTCATCACTCATCAGGCCCATAATTGAATACAATGCCCCTTTGGGATGTACCTTACCCGACACCTGCAGCAACTGGAGAGACCCCAAAAGTACCTCACCAAGAGGATCATGGGCTACAAACGGATGTCCTATGCAGCTCGACTAAAGAAACTCCAGCTCTACTCAGTTGCTTACCACCTACTCAGAGGCAATCTATGCCTGACGTACAAAGCCATGTCAAACCCAGAATTAATGGACATGCTCCACCTCAGAAATCCAAGTCCCTTAGAGCTACATGCTCCAGGGACCTAAACCTCAGCACAAAAATAAATAGGACATGCTGGAGGGACAGATTCATTTCCCAGAGGCTCCCCTCACTCTGGAATAGAATCCCAATTCATGTTAGACATAGCCCCTCGCTGACCCTCTTCAAGCAAAATCTGGACAAGTGGATGGGAAATCGCAAATTCACCCCTGGGATCTCTTCTGTGTCCCTGCTAGACAGAGGCACAGTAAACTAATCTTAAAAGGGTACCTTCTGTGATCTACTTTACAGAGGCACAGTAGGCTAATTTAATAGGGAGACGGAAGCCAAATACACTCTGGCTAGGCTTATAAATGCCCTAGGGCAGATAGCCTAGTATCTACCTATGAACCTATGAACCTAATCCATTCCCTATTGCATTATTACCAGCTTAATATTTATTTTAATGTAACTTAGGCAATTTATCATCCAAGGGCAGCAGGCACAAAATTTGCAGATGAAACATTAAAATATAAAGTTGTTTGCTAGCAGCAACATCTTCATTAGTTACAGATCTCTTTAATGTGGAATTATTCAGATGACTTTTACTTCTGCAGAGATTGTGCATATTGACTGATTTCAGTGGAATGTAATGACAAGAGTTTGAGTAGCCTTTTATGGTTGAAATGTTCTGAACTGGACAGTTTTTTTTCATTATTGGTTAGGGTTGCCACCTTTTCAAATGGCCAAAGTGGGACAATTGTGGTGCAAACATCTGATTTTGCAGGCCAAAACATACCCATGGCCAGTACAAATGACAGAACTTCATTTTTTTTGCCTAAATAAAAGTTTATTCTTGTAGCATTTTAGCTGATTATTCTGTTTCTTATAACATTTAGATGTTTCAGATACAGAATAACTGTTTTATGCAACTATTCCATAAAATATAGGAAATAATTTGCCCTAAAATCTCAGGACATTTGCCATTTTTACATTTTTTTTGCAGGACACAACTGCCCAAAGAGGGACTGTCCCTCATAACGTGGGACAGGTGGTAACCCTATAATTTGTTTATGTGGTTTGTTTGATTGATTACTGGAAAAATGTTCAAAACTATAAATTTAAAACACACTCAAACAAGTGGTGCTGTGTTATACATGGGATGTAATTTAATACAATCAGGAAGGTGAATCAAATAATACAGCATTTAATTGATTTATTTGTGTTGCATTGAATATTAACTGAACTAAAAGTTTTGACTCTGTTTTTTCATTTAGTGCTTGCTAGATTTTATTGCCTGTTAGAATTCCTGCATAAACAGTAATTGCAGTCGGGGGAAGTCTCATTCATTGATATTCTGTTACTGCTTATTTAAGTGGTACATTTTGGAATATTTTCTGCTTAAAACCTGAGCTTTGGATGGCTAAGATCTAGCTGTATTCAACTGGACACATAAGAGAATTTAAGTACCTTTTATCTGCACTTTTTTCAAATAATACAGCATTTTCATTGATTTACTTGTGTTGCATTGAATATTAACTGAACTGGAAGTTTTGACTCTGTTTTGTTCAGTTAGTTCCCCACCCACCTTCCCTGGTTTTGGTTTGGTGTTAATCTCGATGGCTTTGGAACTGCCCGCCCCTCTTGTAAATTTGTGTTTGGATACTCCTTCTGGGCCCATCTCATTTGCTTACTCAACTGAGTGCCTTGAGATCATATTCTGATTTCAGGCACTCCTACTGTGTACAAAGAGAGCATCTGGGAAAGAAAAAAAAAATGTAATTTTGTTTCCTGCCTTTCCTGTAAGTGGTCTAGACTGTTTGTAGGCTTCTGAGCCCCCAAGCCTTTCTGTGCTGGAGGGAAGCCTTCTAGCTTAATTTTGTTTCTTAGAACTAGCCATCTTTCTAGTTTCAGCACTCAAATCTGTTTCTTTGAACTCATCACTTGTTCAGAACTCGTTGTAAGCACTAAATAAGCAGCAAATTACTACAGCACTCAACTTTCCTCACTTGTCTAGAGGAAAGCAGTTTTTAGTACTTAATAAATAAGCACCTATCCAGGCATGTCTAAGGGTCAGCTCCCGGTGATTTTTCCTGTCTACCTGATGAATCTGGGCATCTTGGGGCAATGCAGCAATTGCCTCATGTACACAGACAACCCTCTCCTCCTACCACCCAACACTACAACCTGTGAGAGATGCACTTATATAGCCAAACTGGAAATAAAGCTCTCTTCACCCAAGACTGGACTAGACAGTCAAGAGGAGAAGGTAAACACTTGCACCACACCACACTCATCACACAGTCCCTCAAAACCTACTCCACCAAACCACACACATAGAAACACAAAACACACACGTACATTCACGGAGACTCTCAATAAAAACCTGCCCAAGCATCAGGGACTTCCAAAACAGAAACGCAAACAAACTCCAACCCCCAACACAACCCAAATGACACATAGCCCACAAACTCAGTGTGCCACTCAACCACAGCTCATAAGGCATAACATCGTACCCAACACTCTAGTCATAGGTGACTCTATAGTCAGGCACACTGATGTTCCACTCACCAGGCTAAACAATGAGAATGTTACTGTCAGCTGCCTGTCAGGTGCCAGGATCTGCCACATAATGCACACACTCAGGTCACTCCACAGCAAGTACAAATATGACACTGTCATTGTCCATGTTGGTGTGAATGACCTGAGATGTACCTCCCTGAACTACATGAAAAGAGACATGGAGGAGCTCTCCGATCTTGCAGCCCAGGCAGATATGATCCTAGCCCCGAGTAGCATCCTGCCTTCACCCAGAATGATACCACAGTACAAGGACAAAATGATTGACTTCAACAATTTGCTAAGCTTCTGGTGTCATTCTAAGAGGATCCAGTATTTGTCTGCCTGGGACGACATGATTGACAGACCATGATGTTTTGCCAAAGATGGCCTGCACCTGTCACCCTTGGGATTCTGGATACTGGCTAAGGCTCTTGCCACCCCTATAGTGCCTTTTTTAGGCAAGATTCAAATGACAAATTCACCACCGTAACAGGTACAAGCAAACAAAATCTGAGGGTAATGCTACTCAATGCTAGAAGTCTAAACCTCAAAATGCACTCACTTGAGGCACTCCTTAAAATGGAGAACATCGACATCTATGCAGTGACAGAGACCTGGTTCAAAGCTCCAGAGAGCACCCCTGCATTACCAGGCTATAATTCATACCACACCTTTCGGCCACCTAACCCAGAACGAAGCACTAAAGGTGGAGGTGTGTCAATATTCATTAAGGATATCTACACCTCCAGGCTAATTGCACAGCATAATGCATCTGAGATTATCCAAGTGCAACTAACTCTGGGCAAGACCGCAGTCCAAATTGTAGCTTGCTACAGACCCCCCACCTTGCCCCGGGATTCCTACTCCACATTTCTTGATACACTGAAAAGTATTAGGGTACAACCCAACACCCTAATAATGGGCAATTTCAACTAACCCACCATTAACTGGGAAAACTACTCATGTACCAACTCTTTTGCTCAACGTTTTCTGGAATTCATAAATTCCAATGCCTTGGATCAACTTATTCACACCTCCACCAGGGGCACCAATATCCTAGACCTGGTCATTACCAACATGGGCAACCAGTGTTCCACACCAGAGGTCAATTCCTCGTTGGTCTGATCTGACCAGAAACTAATCACCCTAGACATCCACATCCCGCCCCCACCCCCAATTAGGGAAACCACCGTAAAAAACTTCTCCAAAGCCAACTTCACACTTCTTAAGACAGAAGTGGCAAACTTCATGACACCCATGCAGATGGACAATAGAGGTATGACTGCTGAATCCTATGCAAATGCACTTTATAAGCACTTACATGAGTGCATGGATCATGCTATCCCTAATAGAACCAAGATGCTATCCTCCAAAAAAAGAAAGCCAATCTGGTGGTCCTCTGTCATAAACAAACTCTACAACAGATGAAAGAAACTGTTGCAAAAAAGAGTAAAAGCCCATGGCTGGAGGAACTCCCTGGTCAACCTCAGTAAGAAGCTGAGATCCCTCATAAAATCCTCCAAAGCTAGTTACAAAAACAAAATTGCCACTGACTCTAAAGACAATCACAAAGCATTCTATAGCTATGTCAAGAATCTCAATGGCAACACTCAGATCTGCTCTGAGTACAGCACAATGGCACTAAATATACAGAACCAACTGATATTGCCAACATCCTGGCAGATAGGTTCAGTGATAACTTTACCCCCCTCTCACCCCCTAACGGGCCCATCTCCATACCGGAAGAATGCAAAGTTCCTGTAATAGCAGCTGCACAGGTAAAAAATACACTCTCCAAAGCCAAGAACATAGCATCCATGGGACCTGACAATATCACAGGCTGCGTTCTACACGAACTACAGAATGAACTGGCACCCTACCTAAGTACCATGTTCAATCATAGCCTCACCTCAGGCTTTGGGCCTACTGAATGATGCACCTTGATGGTTATCCCACTCCACAAAGGTGGGAGCCACGACGGACCCTGGGAACTACTGCCCCATTAGCCTGATGAGCCTGGTCTGCAAGGCCATGGAACATATCATCATGGAGCTCATAAACAAAGACATTGGTAATCTCCAAACTCTGGACCCTATCCAGTTCGGGTTTGTAAAAGGCAGATCATGTCTCCTAAACCCGATTGACGTCTTTGAAGCAGTCACCAAAGCCATAGATGAGGGTAAGGTGGTTCACACAGCTTATCTAGATCTCGCCAAGGCTTTCAACACCATCAACCACTCTGGAATTATAGATAAGTTCACTAGACTAGGTATAAATCCCTATGTCACAAGATGGGTTGACAACTGTCTCACGGACAGAACCCACATTGTGAAAGTAGCAGACCCCAAATCCGATTTCAGACCAGTGACAAGTGGAGCACCACAGGGTTCAGTCCTGGGTCCTCTCCTGTTTGGTATCTACTTCTCTGAAGTACAGGCTAACACAGAAGGTCTTTGGCTAACAAAGTTTGCAGATGACTGCAAACTAGGAGCCATAATCAAAACTCCTAATGATGTGGACATACTACAAAAGGGCCTCACTGAGACAGATGCCTGGTGTCAAAGCCATGACCTGAAGCTCAATGCCAAAAAGTGTATTGTCATCCCCTTTGGTAAAAACTCTGTACCCATGAACTACCACATAAGTGGTAGTCTACTTAATGCTGAAAGTGTGATAAGAGACCTTGGCACACAGGTGGACAGTAGTCTCTCCTTCGATAATCACATCACCACAGTGGTCAGGAAATTCTTCTATGTGGCTCACCTCATCACAAAAGGTTTCTCATCCAGAAAAAAAAAGAGGTCATTGTTCCCCTCTACTCATCACTCATTAGACCCATTATAGAGTACAAGCCCCTTTTGGTATGTACCTCACAAAACATCTACAACCACTGGAAAGGCCACAAAAATACCTCATAAAGAGGATTACTGGCCTCAAACAGATGCCCTACACAGACCGTCTCAAAAAACTCCAGCTTTACTCCGTCGCATATTGCCTACTCAGAAGCGATTTCTGCCTAACATACAACGCTATATCAAACCCAGAGCTGTTGGACATGCTCCACTTAAAGAAATCCCAATCCCTCTATGCTACACGTTCTAGGGACCTAAACCTTGTCACCACAATAAACAGAACATGCTGGAGGGATAGAGTCATGTCCCAGAGACTTCCCATACTCTGGAACAGACTACCTATCTATGTCAAACAGAGCTCCTCATTAGCACTCTTCAAGAAAAATCTTGATGATTGGATGGGAAATAGGAAATTCACCCCAGGGATCATTTCTGTGGCACTGCTCGACAGGGGCACAGGAAAATAATTTTCTTGGGTGGCGAAAGCCAGGGTACCTTTTTGGCTAGTCTTGTATAGGCCCTAGGGCTAATAGTCTGGCACCTACCTATGAACCTATGAACCTATGAACCTATGAACAAAGAACTCTTGCATGTTTGCATGGTCTTAAAAACGTGTGCAAGGGGACTATGGTTTGAAAATAGCCCAAAGGTAAACTTAATCTTCCACTGGACAGATGCATTTTCTTTGACTGTGGGTTTCAATGCTGTTTCAGTGAATAGGGCTGCCACCCCTCAGTTTTTTTTCCGGACTATCTGGAAATCAAACTGATTCTCTGGTAGTCCGGAAAACACTGTATAAACTTCGATATTCTGTTTCAAAAAGAAAGTTTGTAAATTGGCTGATTTACTATGCTTTTTTACAGAAAAGCATAGTAAATCAGCCTAAAGCAGGCAGCAGGAACGAATAAAGAGGGTGTTCCCCACTGAGTGATGTCATCACAATGTCACAAAATGGGCGGAATGTGGCCGGGAGAGGGGGTGGGGTGGGCAGGGTTACTGATGATGCGAGGGGTGTGGCCTTACTCCAGTTTTAGCCATGAAGGAAGGTGGCAACCCTATCAGTGAATGTCAGTTTCAAGGGCAGAGAAGTTTTAATGCTGTCTGTTTTCACTGTGAGACTGCATTACTTTGTTTAGCAACGTCTATCAGTGATTGTGGTATAAATGTTGAAATGAATTTTTTTAATTAAATTGAAATGTCTGTAATCGTTGCAGAAGTAAAGCAGAAGACAGTATACACACTGAGAGTTTTAAGCTGTGTTTATGGTAACTAGGGAGAAAAAGCCAAGTAATGGGACACTGAAGGGGCAGTGGGGGTTATGTAATGCAGGGGGTGGGGTGGCTGTGTATGGGGAGCTCAATCCATTACCCTATCTAGGGCCCCATTTGACTTCATTCTGGCTCTGTTTTTGACTCTGACTAAGTGGCATACTCAGCCACTGGTCTGGGGCAACTGGGAAATTGGCCTAGACTCTTAACGGTCTAATGGACTGCATGCATGCTTAGTAATTACCTATGAATGAAAACTAAGCTATCTTGGTACCTGATAAGACACAGATAAAGGGTGTGAAAATTCCTCATCGCCTGTAGTCTGTAGGTTAAACATTCATATCATGCTTCTTCTTTGCATTCTGTTCTCAAGAAGGCACATGTTAAGATCTTATGGTGTTGCATCTGGTGCAGATTGTGCAATAGTTTTGTTGCCTTCCTTAGAGGCATACACTTTCAACATTCATCAGGCTTAACAGTTTAACTTTGAATGTCAATGGAACTCTGTCAGTTTAATATATAATTTAGGTTATTCCATTATTTTGTACTTTCAAAAGAAAAAAAAGAACACATTATCTTTAATACTTCCTTTCTTGATAAGAGAAACAAAGATTATTTTAAATTTGAGTCTGTAATATGTGTACGTAGAAGTAAAGCAGAGTGGAAAAAAGAAAGATTGCTAGAAAATGTCAAATAAGTCAAAGGCATGAAAAGGGTGTCAGAACATATCAGGACCTCCCTGCACCTCATTGGGTTCCAGGTGGATGAAGTTCCATCTGTTCTAGTTCATCTTACTGATGTTGAACTCCCTGGTTGCTTTTTTCCATGGGAAATTACTGCTGATGCCATTTCTAAGCATGCACCTGTGTTATTCACCTGTTTCCAATGATTTATTTATTTTTTTTTAGTTTGTTCTACTGTGAAGATATGTATAGATTTGGGGGATTCCCCAAATGAGGGATGTAGGAGAGCTTAAGCCCTGCAAAAATATTAACATTTAATATTTTTTCAGCAAGTTGATTTTAGTAGGTTAGGTTTTCAGTGAGATGGAGCTTTAAAATTCATTATGGAAGCACATATGATCTATAAATTACAGATACATTTAGCGGCAGAAAATGTCTCCTGAAGCTGAAACCATCATGGGTGGGATAACATGAAGAATGTTTCTCCAGAAGAAGGCTGACTGACAGACATAAGAAATATTTACAGGCATGGTACTGGAGTGCAGTGGACACAGAGTGGAATCAAGCAGCACCATGAAGGTAAAACCAGGAAAGAGGCACATGATAAAGGAAAGCAGACTGCAAGGGCCAACTAGTTCTTGCTTACTAATAAATAATACAGGTTTCCATATTTTTTACAGCATGATAATGCATGCATATTAAAAAGTTAATGTGTATTGACTTATCCTCATTCTGACCCTATTCCATAGAATACCACTTATCTTTTACGTTCTTCAAATAAACTTCAGATTAATATTACCAAATCCAACAATTATGCAGGTGACTGTCTATTCTCCAACTCTGTTGGAAAAACATGGAATAAACTACCCTCTGATATCACATCTTTGACCTCTTTCCCACTTTTTAAAGACAAACTGAAAAATCTCTCTAAACATTGGCTGGCTGCTCCTGCATATCAAAAGATTATTTTTCTTTTCTTTTTCCCTTTCTTTCCCTTAACTTTGTTAACTTCAAAAAAAAAAAAAAAAAAAAAAAAAAATCTCTATTCTCTACTTATATGTTTTATTTATGTTTATATATAAATAATTTTTATTTTGTAACATACTATGATGATTTTTTTTTGATACTGGGTGGGAGCTTTTCCCTCGGCCCTACTGAAAATGGACATATCCCAAATGTAAAATAAATAATAATAAAATAATTTTATGTATTGACTTGTCATGGTTCACCTATCTGGACTACCTTGGCATGCAAAACTTGTTTAGGAGAATCTGACACCTTTAAACAAAATACAATAAGCCTTTTACATGTGTTATCCTTATTTGCTTCAGCACATGACAGCTGCATACCCAGGATAGCCACAATGAAGTGTTTAGAACACAATGAGAGTTGCTAATGTATTTCAGAATATACTATCTGATGTTGTTAATCTTCTTTCCATTCATCACTGATGGGTTCTTTTCTGAGCCCTCGGAACCCTTATTTCCAAGCTCACGCTAGCCAAAAAAACTCTCAAGCTAAGTCTCTACCCAGAATGCCCTTCTCTCTGTTACCTCAGATCTTGTTTGCCACGTAGCCATAAAGCCGTATTCCAGCTGAGCTCTCAGCTAAGTGAAACTTTTTTTATATTTGTGTGAAAGATTTTAGATATCTTCATATTTTATTACGCGATTAGTATTTCTAGTGCCTTTTCTTCTGCCTAACCTTGTTATTTCCCTCTACCCATTGTTACCATTGGTAAACTTTCAAGTACCATTGTTGGTACAGCCTTTCCTCCCTTACCCTTTCTTCAGTACCATAGTTGGTATTGTCACTCCTGTTTAACCTATTAGCTTTGACTTTTATTCAGGTGTTTCCCTTCTTTTCTCTACATACAGTCTGTTGTTATATTTGTGACTTTTTGAACGGAGTTAACTTCATTATAGTTGGATTATACAGTTGGCTTGTGGAGCTCTTTTCTATCAAGATGTCGGATAAAAAGGGAATTTCAGGTTTTAAGCACTGTACTTCATGTAATGGCAAGTTACCTAACAGTGATTCTCATGATGGGTGTGTATACTGTTTGGGAGTGCCCCACCTTTCAGTGCAGCCTCCATGTGACATTTGTCAGAGTTTCAGTCAATGCACTCTTAATGAGCGCAAAAATAAACTCATTCTGAAAGGGTTACTCAAGTCTCCCTTCTCAGAGGCCATTTCTGCGATGGCAGTCTCAACCTCTCCTTCTAAGGACAAAAGGAGATCCCACTCTGTTCCTACTTCACCATCGGGTGATCAGAGCAAGCCTGGGAAATCAAAGGTCCCAAAGTTATCTTCAGAGTATCACCAGTCCTGGCTATTTTATGCTTGCTAAGCAGCACTTTTGCTGTTTAGTGAGTGTAAAATAAAATAGAAGTGTGTGTATTTCTTAATCTGTGAAAGTGTATGCTTGTATCAGTATGAGTGAGAGATCTGTTAAGCTAGTATTTTACACTGGCTAAGCAGTGCTTCTGCTGTTTAGGGAGTGTAAATTAAAAGGTGTGTGTATGTGTGTGTGTGTGTGTGTGTGTGTGTGTGTGTGTGTGTGTGTGTGTGTGTGTGTGTGTGTGTGTGTGAGAGCGAGAGAGACAGAGAAAGGGAGAAAAAGTGTATGTGTATATGAAAGTACGAGAGAGAGAGAGAGAGATGATCATATGTATGTGTGTTTATGTTGCTGTCTGAATGTGAGTGAATGGTGCACAAAAGCAGGAGAGAGAGAGAGAGACAGAGAGAGACAGAGAGAGAGTGCGTGTTTGTGTGTGTGTGTGTGTGTGTGTGTGTGTGTGTGTGTGTGTGTGTGTGTGTGAGACAAAGTGAAGAGTGAAAGCAATCCCTGGCACCATCACCTAAGAACTTTACACAACTCTCAGCACAAGAAATCTGGACAGAGAAACAAATAATGGGGAAACAAATGGCTTAAAATAGTGACAGATTTTAAATATTGCTCTTATAAACTTAGAAAGTTGCTAGAATAACAGAAATTTCATTAGCATGCATTTTTTTCTGAAGTAGAAGTGTGTGTGTGTGTGTGTGTGTGTGTGTGTGTGTGTGTGTGTGTGTGTGTGTGTGTGTGTGTGTGTGTGTGTGTGTGTGTGTGTGTGTGTGTGCGTGTGTGTGTGAGATGATGATTGGCAGCAGCATCAGTAAAGAGGTATACAAACCTCTGTACCTTTCAGCTGAAGAAATATTTGGGGAACAAAGGCTCAAAAATAGAAACTTAATTATTGCGCTTATAAAATTACAAAGCTGCTAAAGCAAAGGGTTTAAGTTAGCATGAATTTTCTGGAGGAAAAAAAAGTCTGAAGCTCAAATATATGTCATTGTTTAGTAATTTCAATCTCCAGTGATTGCCAATCAAATGATTTAGGAGTAAGGGACCAAAAGTAAAGTACATAACCTGGTTATTTTTTAAATGTTACATTTTAGCTGTAAAATGCTTCCTCCAACACCATTAACATATACTACAGCAAGTCTGAAACATTAGGCAGAGGAACTATTTTACATCAAAAATATACAAAAAATATACAGTAATAAAATATATATATATATATATATATATATATATATATATATATATATATATATAAAAATATATGGATCTAGGACTTTTGCACGAAAGTGCAAAAGCCCAAATCCGTTATCACAGAACACACTTTAAAGAAAGCGCTTTTCGCCGAAAAGCGCTTTCATTAAAGTGCGTTAAAAAAAACAAAAAAAAACAAATCTACGTTTATGCAGGGGAGCTGAGATCGCACTACAGTGGGGTAAAGGGAATTTTCCCTTACCCGCACCGTAGTACGATCTCCGGAACAGGCATACTTACGTGAAAGTGCTTTTTCGGTGAAAAGCACTTTCGCGTAAATATGCCCCACCGATAATCATTCGGTGGAAAGTACATTCGATGATCTGTACGGATCCCATATATATATATATATATATATATATATATATATATATATATATATATATAAGTAAGTAAAACATGACAATTTTACAGTGAGCCCATTCTCTAAGCACAATAATGCCCTCCATGATGTGTGTTAATATGTAATTAATGCCCTGCCAGCGGAGTAGAGGCCCTCTGTCTGTGGCGGATTGCACATTAACACACACTCTGTCAGGCATTATTGGTTGTATAATTTCTCTACTTGTGATATTATTGGTTTGATTTTGCTATAAAAAATTGTTTAATTTTTAGCCATGTGTGCTAGGCCTGTCATTTGCTATTGTATTACTGGTATTTTTTTATACTGTGACTTTCAGATAATGAAAACAAAGGAGCTTTGACTCCTTAAAGTAAAGTCCAAAAAGTGATAAAATTGAGAAATGATAGATGGTGATTCTTTGGATGGAAAAATTTCAATACCCAAGTAACCACTTGTTAAGGCTTGAGTTTCATAGTCATATGATACATGGTGTATACCATAGCTTTTAACTGTCTCTCATTTTGCAGAACATCCCTGATTCTGCCAGATATTTTTGCTCTGTTCCTTTTCTGGTAAATCAGTGAGGTTTACAGTCAGTCAGTAATGCCGGACATCAGAGCTTCATACTTCATGCTCTTCAGAAAATTAATAACAGCTCACTTCACTGATGTAGAGGGAATAAGACTGCACATAAGGAGCTTATATCCATACTTCTCAACCTCTTAGAACAAGGAATCTGGACAAAAATCCCTAACTAAAGGGAGAGGCCCAAAAATAAGAGCAATTTTTAAATATTGCTCTTATAAAGTTAGAAAGTAAATAGAATAACAGATTTTGCCTTTGCATGGATTTTCTGAAGGGTATGATGTCTGAAACTCAAATGCCAGTCACAGTCATTATTTTCTGACTTAAATCTTGATTTGCTAGAAAACCACAATTTTATGAAAAATGGACAAAAATAATGGGCAAAAATCTGGACATTCTGCGAAAATCTGTACAGTTGAGAGGTATGCAATATCACATCCACATAGCTTCAATCCCCTTTTTCCCATTTTGTGCATGGATTGCAGTGTCACACCAACAGTGACATCACCTAGAGCCAATGTCCACATTGCTGGGAAATGTGACTGGCCCTGTCACAGAATATAATGTGTGTATGTGCGTGCGTGTGTGTGTGTGTGTGTGTGTGTGTGTGTGTGTGTGTGTGTGTGTGTGTGTGTGTGTGTGTGTGTGTGTGTGTGTGTGTGTGTGTGAGTGTGCATGCTGCCTAATAGATTAGTAGATTAGGTAGTTACAGCCAGTTAAGGGACTGAAGTGCAAGATAGTTATGCAATTTGTTTATGTTATTTGCAAACTTTCTAATTTTATTATGTTTTATAACATTTCTCCAGCTTGGGTAGCTGAGATGACTGCATGTAAGTCAAAATTAATGAGTCATATAACAGACTAGGTAATAGATTGGTTTGAACTATGTGCTACATCCATGCCTGACAGAAAAAAAATGTTCGGCTTTATAAAGAAGTCCTAGTTTGTAGGTGTTCATTTGAACTGCATGTTGAATGTACTGATGAAATCTTAGGCTATGATCAATTATTATTTGCAATACTTTTGTATTAGTGTTATTGGCTGATAATGTTTTAAGTTGCAGTATTTTGTTGCTACAATGGAGGTGAACATAGTATTAGTTTACTTTTATTTGGACTTACGAGTAGTTTAGATTGCTCTAGTCAGTTTTTTAATTCGACATTTTGCAGTGTGCTTGGGTTTTCATTGTGGGTGTTGTGTAGTGAACTTTTGCTAAGTAAATTAATGGCCTAAGATGCTTCTTTAGTGAATTTGAGATCTTAGTGTGATGACCATGCCCTGGCCCAGCAATCAAGGAGCCTCAATCCTCACCACTAACACCAGGGAGATTGTCTCATAGAAGAGAAAAGGATAACTAATACACACAGTAAAGTACAATTTCCCTTAAGTGCACACAGAGATCACAGTCAGTCTGGGGCTGGCTGTTCCCTTGCTCACCAGGTCCCCAATAAGACTCCCCACTGGCACAGCTATAGGGTCCAGGTCTCAGCCTAACTGGGCAAGCTAGAACCTCCAGTACCCTCTCTGTCCAACCAGTGCTTCATGTCCCTGCCAAGTAGCTGACACAACACACACACACACACACACACACACACACACACACACACACACACACACACACACACACACACACACACACACACACACACACTTTGAGATAAGTATTTGTACAACTTCACAGACACTCCTGGGAAAGGCTGACACAGATTCTCCAGCTGTGCCCCTTTACCCAGACTATATGGTAGTAATCACTGTCACCACCCAGTTAATAATATCAGCTACTAAAATGCCTTTAAAGGGTGTCCAATTATTACTGTGCAATATTATTATCCAATGGTAGTATGACTAACAGTCAAGGCAAATTTTAGAGTGGCCTATTACAATAACCTCTATAAATATGCACTGTACTCTAGAGCTTATCTCTACACAAATCAGCCACAGGTAGAAGGTTTTAAAATATTTAATAATAAATAATTAAAATGTAAGACAAAACTACTACACCACAAATGTATCTAAGAGTTCAGAGATCACACAGAAACCTAAAATAATACAGTAGGACAGGTCTGATTTCAAAGAAAAATACCTAATTAATCTTTACTAGCTTTAACCATTCCTACAAGAAATTACAGTGCTAAAACTTACATGTGAGCACAAGGCAGAGTGCTGAGTTAGATGTCCAAAGTCAAAATGCTTCAAGTCTCTTGTGAGAAATAGTATTTAAACATTACTAACAAACATTTCTCTAAGGCCCTCCCCAGATTGCATCATTTTTGACACTTAGGTTTTCCCAGGCAAACAAACTGCATTATTTAGCCATCTAACACCTGCTCAGAACTTTACAACAATAGAAGACATTTCACATATACATGCTAGCAGAAACCAGAGCAATAAAGCACATTCCACATCTAAATTCTGATCATAAACTTTAACCGTAAAACAATGGGCATGAAACCTTCATCCAGCCACCCTAGAGCCAAATTGTAAAACATTAAAGAGATTCATAAGATCTTTTCAACTTAAAAAGACACATTTGAAATACTTGGCTTGGTTTTCCTTACAGAAGATGGCAATGTTGCAACGATCTTGAAGTTCACATTTTACAGTGTTTTCTTACATTTAAAAACACAAGCCTGTATTTTACATTTATTTATACAGTTGATAGAATTATGAATCAAATTCTATTTGACTAGGCTGGTAGCCTTCGCCCATCTCTCCCCAATCGTCACAGGTAGTACATAAAGATTTTTTTTAACAGGAAAAATTCATTTTTTCAGTTGTAATGTGCTGTGATTACAATGCCATATTTTCAAGCTGCTAAAGCTTTGGGATTCAATGTAGAGACAGGTGTGCTGTAGAGACAGAAGCCGAGGTTAGACTACAGTTGTGAGTTTTTTTATTTGCAAATCGTGTTTATTACTTGTGTAGAAAATGCAACTTTGGTTACTTATACTCTGAAATGTGGGAAAGACTTTGGAAGATAAGGGTAATGGGCACACTGTGAGAATACAACACTGCAGAAGGAGGCAGCCACGAGAGGCTGTAAAAGTATTGAAAACATGGAAGAACAGCAGAGTTTTATGAAGTTGTCTGTTATGACAGTTGCTATCAATATACTTGACTAGGACTATTTTTGGAGGGTGAAATTCTGGATGCAAAGGAAACAGAAATGGAACCATTCATTTTAGAAAATGAAGAGATAAGCTGTGACAAAAACTCTAGACATGATGTAATATTCTGATTGCCCATACATAGAGCTGAGTTAATGATGGTGAATAGTTTCAGACTTGTATGTTAACTGATGATGAATGCTGTAATTTCAAAAATGAGTTAAGTAATGATTTAAATATTTTTAGTGATGAAATGCACTTTGGCATATATAGCTCACCTTTTATTTTATTAATAGGTTCAGATATATATTGGTAATAGGACTTCGCAACATTACATAGTACAGAAAAACAAATAGGAGTGCTCAGTAGCCAAAGTAGTCGGAATGCCTTAACGCAGTTTTATTGAAATACAAAATAAATAGCGTTTTCGCTACTGCATACATGTAGCTTCCTCAGAGGCTAAAAACACAGAAGAGGCCAGTTTTTTTATTTATAGGCTGCCTAATTAAAATCAGCTGTTATTCGTGAAAACATCACTTCCTTAAAGTTACACAAAATATTTTCTTAAAAAATGTTTTCTTAAAAAACAATCCTAAAAATCTATCCTGAAACATTTTTAACAGTTATCAACAATAATGTATCATGTCCCTATATTAGTGATAAATTCCTAAAATTAAATGCATTTATGATAAAAACAAATAACAAATTTTATGTATTTTATGAAGCACAAAATAATGTTTTTTGTGCAAAAATGTTATAATACTTTCTATAAAAAATTAGTTTAACAAATTTGGCAAAGTGTATATGCGCACACACACCAGGTTAAACATTCTGATCACATCCAAACCACAAGTAAATTCATGTTACAGTTCTAGATAATCAGCGTAAGTAAGCCTTATATTTTAATACAGGGGCTATATTACAGCTTTCGTTTAAACCTGGCATATTGAAGGCATCCAATTTGAGCTGCCAGTGTAATTCTAAAATTTCTAATAATAAGGAAGTAGGTCCTCCCCTAATAGATTTCTGTTTGCAGTCAATGCCCATAAAGACAAAGCTGTGTCCATGGTTAGATTCCACATGTTTGATTCTCAGTTTTTTTGTTTCTGATGGCATATATGTGCTGGTATATGCGCTCTCTGAATTTTCTGTCAGTCTTTCCGACATAAAATGCCGGACAGCATAGCAACATATATAACCGATTTTGTGTCACAGTTTATTTTATAGTTAATCCAGAATTTTTGTTGGCCTATGCTAAAAGGACTACCGGATTTCACGACATGGCACCAATTACAGGACCCACAAGTGAAACACCCTTTAGTTTTTTGAAGACCTTGATTTAATTCATTTGTTTGTAACAATTCTTTAATATTGCTACCTCTCCTGAATGTCACTCTTGGTCTATTACCTAATTTCTCAACTAAAAAAGAATAATTAGTAATAAAGTACCAATTCTTAACAATAATATCTGATAGTTCTTTAGAGTTCAAATTGAAGACAGTAGAGAAAGACAGAGAGAAGTCACCCCTAGGTTCCTCCATCACAGTACCAGGGCTAAGTCCTGTTTCTGTCACTTCTATTACAACCCCTTGTTCACTTGAAGTTCTATTACGATCACTAAGTATTAAAGGGCCAATTGTTCCATTCATTCTTTTATTGGAAACTTCTAGAGTTATTTCCTCTATCAGTGAAAGTGGATAACCTCTGTCCAGAAAAAAATCTGTGAGGGTAATACATTCTTCCTCAAAATCTTTGAGTTCACTACACATTCTGACCGCCCTCACCAGTTGGCCTTTAATGATTGCTTTTTTTAATTTATGTGGGTGGGCACTTGTGTAGTGTAGGAATGAGTTGATGTAAGTATCCTTACGAAAGATAGATGAAATAAATCTGTGATTCCTTATATCCTTTTTCAATTTCACATCTAAGTAGTCCATCTCACAGGTGTCAAACTTAGAAGTAAACCTAAGAAATTCTGTTGTGTCATTAAAGAAATCTATCAAAAGACGTGCCTCATTTTCATTGCCCTTGAACAAAATGAAAATGTCGTCAAGGAATCTAGTGTAGTGGCATATTCTGTCCTTCCATAATAAGTGATTCAGGACAAATTTCCTCTCCCAATATGCCATAAACAGGTTCGCCACTATGGCACCACATGGAGAGCCCATGGCGACACCCTGTTTCTGAATATAGTAGTCTCTTCCAAAAACAAAAAAATTAGAGGATAGAACTATATCTAAGAGTTCCGTAATGTTGTTGATCTCCTCTTTTGGAGCCTTTAGTTCAGTCAGTAACAATTCCAACCACTCAATAGCCTCCAAATGTGGTATTGAAGTGTATAAGTCGACGACGTCGACTGTTAGAAAATTGTACTCACTGTCAAATGGAATGTTGTTAATACTTCCTAAAAAACTCCATGAATCTTTGCATATACTTGGAATGCGTTCCAAGTATCTATTTAACAAAAAATCTATGTACTTGGCTGCTGGGTATGAAATAGAGGACCTTCCATCAACTAGGGCCCTCATAGGTGGGTCACCAAGATTCTTGTGAATCTTGGGTATACCAAACATGACGGGCGTCCTTGGTTGAGTAATGTTAATGTATTCATAAGTTTCATGGTCTATTCTTCCTTCGATGAATAGGTCCCTAAAATAACCCTTTGTCCTCTGTACACAAATATTCATTTCATTGAGGGATGAGTGATTGTATGCAGGTGTATCCAAAATCGTTGACATTTTTTCATTGTACAATCCATATTCAAAGACAACAAGCCCCCCTCCTTTGTCTGGTTTCATAACTCTGACACAGGATTCTTTAAGTTGATTAAGGGCCTGCAGCTGGTCTTTTGAGATGTTAAAAATACTTTTCGTAACCCCCTTTCTTTTATCTAAATGTCTAATATCTAGTTCACATGCGTTTTCAAAGATACGTAGACCTACATGTAAAGGGGGATTAAAAATGCTCGGAAGTTTCAAAGCACTTCTTTCTTCTTCAATAGTGTTATTAAATAGGAGCTTTAAATTAAGCTTCCTCACAAAGCATTTAAGATCGATAAGTACTTTAACTACATCAAAATATTTAGATGGAACAAAATTGTACCCTAAAGAAAGCAGTTCAACCAATTCTGGTTCCAAAACAAGTGATGAAAAATTATATATAGTGAAGTCACCTTTCCTGTTCTTCACAATATTGGGGTAGTTAGAAGTATCTAAAGGAAGTATTTGGGCATTCAGTTCTTCCACTTCCTGTTCTTTTTCCTCCCCTGCTCTTGATTCGGGGCTTTCCCTAAAAAATGCTGATTATCATTTTTCAAATGAGCAACATTGGTGGGTTGCATCTCTTGCCCTGCTGTTTTATTCTTATTCCTATTGCTTCTTCTAACTACATTCCAGTTGTTAGTAGAATTCATAGGTTCCCCCTCTTCCCTGACAGAAAATTCAGAGAGCGCATATACCAGCACATATATGCCATCAGAAACAAAAAAACTGAGAATGCGCTTGCCAAACATGTGGAATCTAACCATGGACACAGCTTTGTCTTTATGGGCATTGACTGCAAACAGAAATCTATTAGGGGAGGACCTACTTCCTTATTATTAGAAATTTTAGAATTACACTGGCAGCTCAAATTGGATGCCTTCAATATGCCAGGTTTAAGCAGCTGTAATATAGCCCTGTGTTAAAAAATAATATAAGGCTTACGCTGATTATCTAGAACTGTAACATGAATTTACTTGTGGTTTGGATGTGATCAGAATGTTTAACCTGGTGTGTGTGCGCATATACACTTTGCCAAATTTGTTAAACTAATTTTTTATAGAAAGTATTATACAAAAAACATTATTTTGTGCTTCATAAAATACATAAAATTTGTTATTTGTTTTTATCATAAATGCATTTAATTTTAGGAATTTATCACTAATATAGGGACATGATACATTATTGTTGATAACTGTTAAAAATGTTTCAGGATAGATTTTTAGGATTGTTTTTTAAGAAAACATTTTTTAAGAAAATATTTTGTGTAACTTTAAGGAAGTGATGTTTTCACGAATAACAGCTGATTTTAATTAGGCAGCCTATAGTATAAAAACTGGTTGGCGCCTTTTCTGTGTTTTTAGCCTCTGAGGAAGCTACATGTATGCAGTAGCTTATTTTGTATTTCAATAAAACTGCGTTAAGGCATTCCGACTACTTTGGCTACTGAGCACTCCTATTTGTTTTTCTAAAGTTTGTTTCCTGCTGGTTCAAACATTACATAGTACAGTACATAGACAGAACAAAAAATACCCGTACTTGGAATAAAACTTTCATCATGCATAAGCATGCATTTGGAGCTGCTAAAAGGAAGAAAACTAGAGAAGAAATGGAAACAAACAAACAAACAAAAAAGATGGTATTCATGCAGTCTTTTCTGAGTCAAAAGTCTTCAGTGTCTTCCAGTACACACACGAGTTGCACCCAGAGTCTGCATCAGCAACTTGCTCCACCAGTGAAGGATCTGAATCCATTGCACCTAAACAGATGGCTGTGTTGAGCACGGCCATGGAGCACAATGTGACAAGCCAAGAAGTCTTTGAAAGTATTGGTACCATAACTGCTGGGCCTGAAACTGGCAGTACTGAAAGTGGAGAAGGTTTAACTTCAGTGACAAGTGAGTAAATACAAGATGCTCACAGTCCGCAGAAATCTACCTCTTTTATATTGAGACCACCAACCACTGCTGACAAACTGATGGAAGATGTTATGATCCTGCAAAGTGGGATACTGTACAGAAAATTTGAGGGAATACTTCTCTCACAATAGAATGCAATACTTCCACAGATTTTTCTGCCTCAAAAAAGGATGGTGCAAGATATTTCAGCCCTGAACTGTATATTAGGAAAAAAAAATAATAATGAAGCTATTCCCTGTAATTGGCTAATCTACTCACCATCATCAGGAACTGAGTTCTTTGTGTGTACCTTGTAAACTGGACAGTACTTTACTTCATGCTCTTGCTACAGCAGACTTTAATAACTGGAAGAATGCAGCAGTAAGGTTTCATAAACATAAAAATTCTGCTGATCATCGCAAATGTGTCTTCAAATTTAAGGAAGGAGCATATCATCAAAGCCAGATAGACTCTGCCCTTGTGGAACACGTAGGTCATGAACAAAAGTACTGGAAAGAAGTTTAAGATGGGTTGTTGCAGTGAGAAAGTTCCTTGATGAATGTGGTCTACCATTTAGAGGGCCTGATGAGCTGTTTGGTTCCACACAGAATGGAAATTTTCTGGGCTGCCTTGAATGCCTCTCTCAGTTTGATCCTTTTCTTGATGAACACATTAAGAAGTATGGAGGAGTAGAAAGAGGGGTTATCAGCTACATGTCCCCAACTATAGTTCAGGAATTTATACAGCTACTGGGAGCCAAGGTTGTAGACACAATACTGTTGGAAGTTAAAGATGCCAATTATTTATCTCTTGTTGTTGACTTGGTACCCAATCTCAGCCACATTGACCAGCTAGCAATTGTTATACAATACGCCAAGAAAGATGGGCCTATGGAAAGATTCCTGGGATTTGGTCCTATTCACTCTCATACAGCAGAACACTTGGAAAGGACATTTTTGTCAGTGCTATCTGAGAAAAGTATTAACATTCACAACTGCTGAGGCCAGAGCTATGATACAGGGTAACCACTTCAAAAAACTAACAACAAATCAGGTAAATACACTGGCTTACAGGCAAGACTCCATGCTATCAATCCACTGGCAGAGTATATACCTTGCTCAGCACATTCACTAAATCTGGTGGGGACATGTGCTGCAGAGTCTTGTGTAAAAAATGTGTCTTCCTTTAATCTTTTGGAACATGTTTACCCATTCTTCTCAATTTCAACCCACAGGTGGAAAATTCTGAATCACGAACTTAAGAATGTTCCTGGAAATCTTTCTGTAAAGCAACTGTCTTTGACAGGATGGGCTGCTCGTGCTGATGTGACAAAAGCATTGTGGAGAGGATTCATTTATGTCACTGAAGCACTCAGGTTGTTGGAGAGGTCTACTAATGAACAAGCAGGTGTGTGACCCAAGGCAAAAGTTCTGGCAGACCAACTAAATTCTTTTGAAAATGTTCTTCTTGTTGTGTGGGAAAATTGACTGGAGAGACTGAATGCAACAAGCAAGAATTTACAAAACATGAAAATATCTCTTGACGAAGTGGTTACCCTGTACAGCTTACTAATTGAATATGCACAAAAAAATGAGAGATTTATTTGATTCCTATGAAAGGGAAGCCAAAAAATTACTGCCAACCATACCTATGCAGCTGAAGGAAGATGAACAAGGAAACCAAAACTATTCCATGATGAAGCACAAACTAGTGAACACGATTTCTCTGCTAGAGACAAATTCATCTTTTAGACATTTGACATAATTACAGATAATCTAGTAGTGGAATTAAAAAAAGAAGGAAAAATAAGGCAGTCTTATGAAGTACTTCATAGCTACTTTAGAATTTTAAACTTGAAATTACCGGTGTCACACAATGAATTATGCAACTATGCAAGCAGCTTACAAAAGTACTATGCAGATGATCTGGAAGAGTGTTTCACAGAAGAATTCTTGCAGTTCTCCTCTTTAATCCGACAGACTTGCATAGACAGCCCTGTTTCAATGAGGCAGTATATTGATGACCATGACCTAGTGGAAGCATTCCACAATGTTGAAACTGTGCTCCATATATTCCTGTGTATGCCTGTTGCCAATACCAGTGGGGAGAAGTCCTTCTCTTGTTTAAAATGATAAAAAGAAGTGGAGAAAGGTCTGTCTGTTGTTTAAAAAGGATAAAAAGTGAAAGAAGAACCTCCATGGGCCAAAAACAGTTATCTGCTTTATCTTTGTTAGCAGTGGAATCGGCTTTGGTCAAACAGTTGGAGTTTGATGATCTTGTAGATGCTTTTTCAAAGAGAAAATCACATAAAGTTAAACTGTAAAGCTTGTGTGGAGAAATGTACTGGAGACACTGAATGCAACAACAAGCAAGAATTTACAAGAAATGGAAATGTCTCTTGAAGTGGTTACCCTTTACAGTTCGCTACTTGGATATGTACAAAAAAATGAGAGACTCATTTGATAAATTATGAAAGGGAAGCCAAAAAAATTGTGACTACCAACCATACCTATGCAGCTAAAGGAAGATGAAGAAGGAAACCAAAACTATTCTGTGATGAAGCACAAACCAGTGAACAAGATTTCTCTGCAAGACACAAATTCATCTTTGAGACATTTAATGTAGTTACAGACAGTTTAGCTTTCAAATAAAAAAAAAACAGAAGCCCATCCTACGAAGTACTTCATATCTGCTATTGAATTTTAAACTTGAAATTACAGATGACATACAATGACTTGTGCAGCTGTGCAAAAAACTTACAACAGTACTATGCCAATGATCTGGAAGAGTGTTGCACAGAATAATTCTTGCAGTTCTCCTCCTTAAACCCACAGACTTGCATAGATAGCCCTGTTTCAATGAGACAGTATATCATTGCCCATGACCTAGAGGAAGCACCCCCCAGCGTTGAAACTGTACTCCGTATATTTCTGTGTATGCCTGTTGCCAGTGCCAGTGGCAAGGTCCTTCCCTTGTTTTAAAAAGGATAAAAAGTGAAAGAAGAACATCCATGGCCCATACCCTTTGCAGGTCGCTACTTGAATACGTACAAAAAAATGAGAGATTTGTTTCATTCAATATGAAAGGGAAGCCAAAGAAATAATGACTAACCAGCCTTTCCAGCTAAAGAAAGACCAACAAGGAAACTGAAACCATTCTGTGACAAAGCACAAACCACTGAACAAGATTTCCCTGCAAGACACAAATTCATCTTTGAGAGATTTAACATAATTACAGCCAGTCTATCTCTTTTATAAAAAAACAGAAGTCACTCTTATGAAGTACTTCATATCTGCTATCAAATTTTAAACTTGAAATTACTGGTGACATGCAATGACTTGTGCAGCTGTGCAAAAAGCTTACAGAAGTAGTTTGCTGATGATCTGGATGAGTGTTTCACAGAATAATTCTTGCAGTTTTCCTCCTTAAACCCACAGACTTGCGTAGACAGCTCTGGTTCAATGAGACAGTATATTGTTGACCATGACCTAGAAGAAGCATTCCCCAGTGCTGAAACTGTGCTCCGTATATTTCTATGTATGCCTGATGCTGATGCCAGGGAAGAGGTCCTTCTCCTGCTTTAAAAAGGATAAAAAGTGAAAGAAGAACATCCATGGCCCATACTCTTTACAGATTTCTAATTGAATATGTACCAAAAAAATGAGAGATTCATTTGATTTGATATGAAAGGAAAGCCAAAGAAATGATGACTACGAACTATACTTGTGCAGCTAAAGGAAGACAAACAAGGAAACCAAAACTATTCCGTGACAAAGCACTAACTAGTGAACAAGATTTTTCTGCAAGACACAAGTTCTTCTTTGATGAAAAAATTATTATTATTAGGCTGCTCACTGAAGAAATAGCAAATATACTTTACATCACTGTACTTTATTAACTTGAGTGCAGTTACTAATACAATAACTTACCTATATAACAGATGACACGTACTATATGTTACAGCTTATAGCTTTTACTGTACAAGTTTTGTTTCTCGATACAGATACAGATGATAATTCTCCATTTACCTTGGAACTGTGTGTTCCTACAAATTAACAGATCCAATCCCATTTGGTCTTACAGTCCTTTTATTGTACTTTTGTTCCATTTGCATCCTGTTTATGAAAGCAATCTTTTGAAGTTTGCTTGATGTCATACAGTCTGCTGATAATCTAATTTTTGTTAAGTGGCACTCTTCAAGACGTGGGAAGTTGTCCTTGTTTCTGGTCATACTTGCAGCTGTATTAGTCAGGAATTAGGGAGTTATCTTTGTCTGCAGTTCTCCTTGCAGCTGTACTAGTCATGGAACAATTATTATACACAGCATGGATGCCAAACATCTATAGTAATATTTTCCTATTATTCTACTTATTTTCAGCTAAGAATATTTTAACCCTTTAATATATATATATATATATATATATATATATATATATATATATATATATATATATGTGTGTGTGTGTATATATATATATATTTATTTTACATTTATTTACTGGGGAGGTCCAACTGGATAAAGCTAACAAACAGAAATATGCGTGCACTTACAGAAATATACATGCACTATTGTAAGTGTTTAAATGTATATATTCTAATAGTTTCCCCTTTTGTTTTAAAAACACATGCGAACAGTTTACAATGATATGCGCTCTTTAGTTAGATCATAAGTTGTATCATGATTTACAGAAAACACATTAGGAAACAAAACCTTTATCTTTCTTTTGATACAACAGTTTAAAACACAATTTCACACAGTTAATACAATGATAACAAGGATTACTACCAGGATTGGTTGTATAATCCAGTCCAACAACTTTTTTCCTTTTACAGACCATCCTGTAAAAATATTTCACCAATTATAGGCTATGTCTGCTTTAATTTTTTTCAACTAACTTAATTAATTTTTTACAGTTACAGAACTTAATTTGTAACTTGGAATTGTTCTATTAACTTTTTGCAATTGTTGAATTTACTGTTTGCTTTTATTTATGACTTTATGTAATGGTTCTAATGAACATCCTACATTAATCATTGACAATGCTTGTGGATTCCATCGCAAAGGCATTGCAGTCTTGCTTTTTGGAATAAACACAAATGTGTCATTATACCATGTCAGATGAATAATGTTATTAAGACAACCTACAAAAGGATATTGTTTAGTAAATGTTAACTTTGGTTTGTTGCAATAGATACAAACTGTGGGGCTATCTTTGTAAACATTTCAAAACTAGAAGGCAAAATTGTCAATTTACATAAATTTACAGAATGTTGTAAAAAACATGGTTCATATACTGGTGAGTGCTGACCACACACCAGTCGATTAGCTGTATGAGTACACTGTTCAATTTTGTGAGTTTTATTTTGTAAATTAATATAATTTTCCTCTAACTGGTGTAACCAATACTGGTACAGATAGAATGGTGGTCCAAAAACCAGTGGTAAAACTATAACTTGGCACATCACTTTTGAACTTATTACATTATAATGTGTAACTTTTTCTGTACAGTATGTATCTATGCAGACTCTTTGCTGCCCATGCATTTCAATTCAGTTGGTACTTGGAACTCATTTTTTAAACATGGTTTTCCACACATATTTATTGTTGGACATTAATTTAATTTGCACTGAATTCTTCTGCATTTGTATATACAACTCCCAGATTCTCAAAAGCTTGCACAGAGTGCAAGATCAGTGCAGGAGCTCAAGCAGGTAATATGTCTGCTGTGCGATCCAGGAACAGCCTGCAGGGGCGTACGTGAGTGTGCCTGCACTAATCTTGCACGGACTAAGCCCTGGTATGCAAATCACCCCATTTGCAGATGAATTCCATGCAAATTAGGTGATTTTGCAATCCGGGAAGCTTTCAACAGTCCGTGCAAGACTAGTGCTATCTGCAGAAATGTACTCTGTTAGTAACCGAGTACATTTCTGCAAAATCCAAAACGGAGCTGTGACAGCCCCAAATAAAGGGTGCATATCATGTATTAAGCATGCCAATGGCCAAGTATAAGGCCATTGCCATTGCAAACAAAAAAATAAATACGAAAATCAACTTTTATTTTTTTTTTTGCCGATATCGGCTGTTTAAGCATATGGCAGCGGCGTGCAAACGGGATTGGGGGGGGAATAATAAAATAAACCTAAAAAAAAGCAGTCTAACTAAAATCAGTATTCTGCCATGCAAGTCAATGGCAGGCAGATGACAACCTGGCTAGTAGTAGTGGTTGCTAAGGGGGGAGGCTCAGTGTAAGACATGTAACTATGCATTACCAGGCAATCCTATGCAAATGAGGGGAAGGATAGTGAATCCCAGTTTTCCCCAGCATGTGAGTCAGGTCCCAACAGTGTAAGAGTAGGAATAGCTTGGTGCAAGCCTAGGAGTTAGGTGACATCATGGGTGTGTGTGCCAGGCATACTGTAAGCGGACCGGAGCCCTGTGGCTCGGGTTTGCTCCTAGCTTAGCACAGCTAAGCTAGGAGGTGTGTCTAAACCTGCCTAGCACTCTTTATAAAGTCTAAGCAGGTGTGCGCACTGCGCACTGGGTTTTACAGGAAGAAAAAAATTTAAACCAGGAAATAGCAGCAGTGTGCACATTTGAGCACTCTGTTTGTGCGGCACGCACACAGGATTAAACAGGAAGGCAATGGAAAGGGAAAACAGCAGTAGGAAGGTAATCAAGGAGAACTAGCTTATCTGGCAGGTGAAATTTTTCAGAATCAGCCAATTACACAGGCAGCAGACCAGCCCAGCTCCAAACACTACTATAAACTAAACAAACACCTTCCCCTCTGTTTTTTCCCACACTCTACACCACCGGTGTAAACAAGCGGGGAACTTTTAACACTCATAACAGCAAAATGATAGGGGCTGCAATAGCTATCATACAACTTGTGGAAGAGGCTGAGGGTGATGAGGATGTGAATGCTGTTGAGCAACCCACAGTGAGGAGACGGAGAAGAGTGTACAGACCCAGGGTAACCTAGAAGGGACTACAAGAGCTGGAGATAGTGGAGCACCATAGGGTGGTCAGGGACCTCCTGCAGCAAATTGTTGAACTGTGCCAGCCACACCTGACACACAGAACTAACAGAGGGGAACCCATCCCAGTGGATACCAAGGTATGTGTAGACCTAAGAATACTAGCTACCAGTACCTTCCAAAGGCCAACTGGGGATATGATGGGGATTTCACAGGCATCAGCATCCATGGTACTTCACCAGTTCCTGGATGCCATGTCAGCACATGTTGGTGAGCACATATATTTCCCCAACACCCATGAGGTGTTGGCCAGCAATATGCAACTGTTCCACCAAATAGCAAAATACCCTGAGGTAGTGGGTGCTATAGACAGCATGCACATATGCATCAAAGCACCACCTGGTGAGCGGGGTAGGGTCTACATCAACTGTAAGGGCTTCCCCTCCATCAACTGCCAGATCGTGTGCAATGCCCAGGGCATAATAATGAATGTGTGTGCTGGCTGCCCTGGAAGCTATCACGATTCCCACAGCTGGCATCTGACACAGCTGTACCAGAGATTTGCCAATGGGGACATCCCTCATGGTCACCTAGTGGGGGATGCTAGATACGCACTGGAGCCATGGCTGATGACACCCATCAGAAATGCACACCTGGACAAGAACGCCATAATGAGGCACATGCACAGACCAGAATTACAGCAGAGTGTGTGTTTAGGATGCTCAAGTCACGGTTCCGGTGCCTGGACACATCCGGTGGAGCCTTACAGTACTCACCAGCTACATGTACCCAAATTGTCCATGTTTGTACCATGCTACACAATATGATCATGCAGAAACAGCTGCAGCAGGAACAGCACGGGGCAGGGCCACACAGCCCCCCACCATTGCTAAGGCCTGCACAGGCACAGAGTGACTCGGAGGAGTAACAACCTGAGCCTGCCCCAGTAGGCAGAAGGAGGCATGCCCAGTATGCCCTGGCCTTGGCAAAGAAGCAATGCATAGCACATACACTGACACAGGGACCCAGGGAATAACACCTCTCTCCAACTCTCACATGCAGTAAAAGGGATGCCAAGCATTATATTACCTGTGCCTAACCATGTGTGGGGAGTGTACTATGTGCATCCAACATAGGCAGCCCTGCAGCACCAACTTCAATATTGGGACACCCACAAGGTAAGTGACTCACACATGCCAGTCAGGGGGGGTCACATACCCAACAACAGTCACAGCCAGCAGGACAGGTGTAGACAAACACAAACAAAGGCTGTGCTATGGCTTCTGAATGAGGCTTATAGGTAACCTCCCCCCCGCAGGCATACACAGACAGACTACAGCAGGTCAGGCAGTGGGATGTCGGTTCTGAAGGGTAGGAAGTCAGAAACTAATATGTAGGTAATTAAAAACTAAGATCTGCAGTACACTAGTATGCCTCTAGCCAGCACGATAGGTAAGACTACAGACTGAAATGGAGTACCCGACATACCAGTACAGTCCTAGCAAGTGTGTACAAGTGTCAGGTGTGCCCCCATCCAATGTAGAAATGTAGTCACTGTCAGGTGTGTCCGGCCCCAATCCTGTGTAGAAATGTGGAAATAGTCAGGTGTGCCCCCCCATCCTACGTAGAAATGTAGTAACAGTCAGGTGTGCCTCCCCAGTCCTGTGTAGAAATGTAGAAATAGTCAGGTGTGCCCCCCCATCCTACATAGAAATATAGTAACAGTCAGGTGTGCCCCCACACAATCCTATGTAGAAATGTAGAAATAGTTAGGTGTGCCCCCCATCCTATGTAGAAATATAGTAACAGTCAGGTGTGCCCCCAATCCTGTGTAGAAATGTAGAAATAGTTAGATGTGCTCCCCCCATCCTACGTAGAAATATAGTAACAGTCAGGTGTGCCCCCCCCACAATCCTGTGTAGAAATGTAAAAATAGTCAGGTGTGCCCCCCATCCCACATAGAAATATAGTAACAGTCAGGTGTGTCTCCCCACAATCCTGTGTAGAAATGTAGAAATAGTCAGGTGTGCCCCCCATCCCACGTAGAAATATAGTAACAGTCAGGTGTGCCACCCCACCACAATCTTATGTAGAAATGTAGAAATAGTCAGGTGTGCCCCCCACCCCCCATCCTACGCAGAAATGTAGTAACAGTCCATGCCAAATGATCGATGGATACCCTGCAGAGACAGCATGCTACCTGTAGGTGTACAACACAAAGGTCAGCACTGCAGTACAAACTACCTGGACTCGATCCACACATTCAATACAGATGGCCATACTGGGCATGCCCACACACTTAGAGTAATGAAGGCAATGTCAGCCAACAACATACTGAAAGGTCATACTGGGCATGCTCACACACTTAAACACATGAAGGCCATGTCTGCAAACACCGGTGGACCAGGCATATCTGGCAGCCGCAGATGTTAGTGCAGACACTATTCAGTATGCACCACACATGCTTTGCACACACAGTGGATAGGAATACAGGCATATATGTAAGGACAACACACTATAATAAGCCAAAGGCAGACATACATAGATGTGTGGAAGAGGGTGACTGTGACAAGGAGCCATCCAGGGCTCTCCCACCCAGCACACAGCCAAAGGGTGACAACCAGATGAGGATCTGATGTCACACACTAGAGATACTAGCCACCGGTATCTGTCAGCATTACAGAGTATGTGGTGCACGTGCCTCTGTGCAACATGACTGTTCAAGGAAGTAGTCATCTAGCAGCTGTATACATGTACTTGTGGAATATGACCCAGGTTGTTCCCACATGTGGCGTGTCAACCCCTAGATGAATAGGTTATGGCCCATGCATACACACTGCCCTCCCATAGCCCCATTATGACAAGCCTGCTGAGGTCATCTACTGTGAAATACACCTTTGGGAGAGCTGTATTCTAGTAATTTCTGTGGTGCATCCCATAACTGCATACTGCTGTAGTGTGATAAACTAGTGAGATAGGAATTCTAACCCTAGCCTTGGAAACTGTGTGTATGCGTGTGTGTCTGTCTGTGTAGAAAGCAATGCTTTTTAGGGTGGTCACATGCCCTACAATTGAAATGCTGTACCTTGGTAAGGCTGCTGATGTCATCCACCTAGAAATATATCACTGGAAACATTATCCCCCAGCAATCTCCGTGGCACATCCTGTTACTGCCTACTGCTGCAATGTGATAAAATAGTTAGGTAGGAGCTCAATTCCCAGACATGGCAACTGTGTATATCAGTGTGTTTGTGTAAAGAACAATGCTTTTTAGGGTAGTCACACTCCCTACAATTTAAATGCTCATCTTTGGCAAGGCTGCTGATGTCATCCACCTAGAAATACACCTCTGGGTAGCTGCAACCCAATAATCTCCATAGCGTATCCTATAACTGCGATTTGCTATAGTGTGATAAATTATTTTGGTAGCTTTTCTCACCCCAGACATGGCAAGTGTTTGTGTGCGTGTCCACCTGTGTAAAGAGCAATGTTTTTTAGGGTAGTCACACTCCCTACAATTCAAATGCTCATCTTTGGCAAGGCTGCTGATGCCATCTACCTAGAAATACACCTCTAGGGAGCTGTAGCCCAGTGATCTCTGTAGTGTGTCCTGTAACTGCATACTGCTGTAGTGTGATAAACTAGATTGGTAGCTCTTCTAATCCCAGACATGGCAAGTGTTTGTGTGTGTGTGTCCACCTTTGTAAGAGCAATGATTTTTAGGGAAGTCACGCTCCCTACAATTCAAATGCTCATCTTTGGCAAGGCTGCTGATGTCATCCACCTAGAAATACACCTCTGGGAAGAATGCAGCCCAGTAATCTCTGTAGTGTGTGTCATAACTGTGTAGTGTGATATTGCCACTTGTTAGGGGTTCTACACCCACGCATGTCAGTTGTGGATGCTTTGTGTGTGTCTCAATGTCTGTGTAGGGAGCAATGCATTTTAGGCTAGTCACACTCTGTACATGTCAAATGGCCTACTTTGGCAGTTCTGCTGATGTCGTCCAATGTGAAATACACCTTTGGAGGAAGAGTACTCCAGTAATCTCTGTGGTGTGTACTATAACTGTGCAGTGCTATAGTGTAATAAACTAATTAGGTAGGGGTTCAACACCCAGACATGACAGGTGTGTGTGTGTGTGTGTGTGTGTGTGTGTGTGTGTGTGTGTGTGTGTGTGTGTGTGTGTGTGTGTGTGTGACACCTGGACCCAATGTGGGGCAGGTTTTGCAAATGTCTTTTATGATGGCCCTATATCACAATGTCCACTGTACAGGATAACAGATGTGAAATAGCCGAGAGGTTGGGGTGCAAATCCATACCTGTACATGTGACATCATGGCCAGGCAATTAGAATTAGCAACCCCAGTATTACCCAGAGTACACTCTCAACCCATGTCACATACACACACACACACACACGCACACATGCACACACGCACACACGCACTCACGCACTCACGCACACACACACACACACACACACACACACACACACACACACACACACACACACACACACACACACACACACACACACATGCCGAGGCAACAGCCAATATGTGTGTAATACACTGCATATTGGTGACTGATAGTAACTATGGAGTGATTGCAGTGGCTTACAGAGGGCATTGTACCCTGTCCATCTGTCCAATAGGCACATACATGCAGACAGTGTACCTTCCCCATGTTCCCTACTGGACACCTGCAACACCTGTGGTGCCATCGCATGTGACCCACAAAGGACATACCATGCCTGAAAACATGCCCTGTATGGACAGATGCCAATGATGCCAGTGAATGCTGTTAGCATGCTATCAATGTAGGTGCAGGGTTAGCCTGTTTTCGATTACCAGTTCCTGACACAGGTGGCCAAGACTGACACATCTGATGATAATCTGTGTACACAACATGGGCCCGACACCCCAGGTACAGTTCCACATGCCACTGTACATGCATGTGGGAGATGTGCACATCCCAGACACTGTCCATGTCATGGACTAGGGAACACATACATGGCAAGCAATGCACAGCATTGGCCACATGCAATAGCCACCCAGGTGACTGGATGGTGGATACAATCCCCACCTGTGTGGGAAATGCAGAAACCACAGGCCTGAGTCACAATGCAGACCACTGTCATGTGGCCTGATGCCAAAGTATACCCATCACCTAGCTTGTATAGCTGTCTGGCACAGTTGATCACCACATTCACATGCAGAAAAGCACCCATGCATGTCAGTACTGACACCCTGTGTGTTTGTGTGTGTGTTGTATGATGCGTATGATTACATCCACACTCACCACAACCCCCAGTGGCATACTGAAGCATGTTGTCTGATGTCAGACACCTCCCCATACCCTTTGCCCATATAACCTCCGTATGACCCGTGTGGTGCATGTGATATCTGCACAGTAATGTGCTGTGGCAATCTCACTAGTGATGAGCTGCATCCCTGGCCCTGCCAAGTGTGTCAATGTGTGTGTGTCCCTGTGAGAGTGTGGCTGTGTTGATGCTGGCACCTGTTCATGTGGACAGGCACATGTACATCACCTACCGTATAGCTACCATATCCCTGTTGCAGATGTCACTCACCATCACATATATGTTCTGCAGACTCAACAGCAGGTAACCTATGTGGTGCATCCATCAACTGCATAGGACTGTGATAACACTATATTATCATCAGGGGTTTGATACCCTGTGCTGGTAGGTGTGTGACACAAACATGCTTAGGCTTCTGTCTCCCACCCCTCCCTGACTTGTTGATGCCTCTGTCTGCCTCTCTCACTCCCTCAGTGGTGGATGTGGAGACCTACACCTGTTTTTCTTAGGCATCAGCATGTGTATTTTAGGTAATGCTCATGATCAGCTGATGGCCTCTGCATGAATTGCAGCCCTCCCTTAGCTGATTGCATGTGGAACAGCTGTGGTAACATTCCCATAGCCAATTGCATGGAAACACACTCCAATATCTGGGAACATCATGTTTGTGTTGGTCTTTTTCATTCACTGTGAGCAGGAACTTGTTCTGTTGTTTGGCAAACAACATCTCAGATGGAGTGGGGATTTACCTCTGATAACATACACTGTGGAAACAGGCCAACACACAGGAGGGGGATGTGCCTGACCTGACTACAGATGGTGAGTGCTGCTATACTGCATTCGGAGTAATGTTGGTTTAACAGGGTGTGTGCAGATATGGCTGTCCTACATGTATTAATAAGTGCCATGTCAGTTGTATGTTTATGAGGACTCCCCATCTGTAGGGTCATCTGCAGACTGGGCAATGTGTGGTGCCATTGGTGTCATGTGTTACCCACAGAACATGTATCTGTGAACTGTAGAAGGTAGTGTGAGGATTGCAATCTGTAGATGGTGAAAGCCATGACAGTTACTGACTTCATATCCCTCATAGGACATATGTTGCAACAAACCCTGTTACAACAGTAAATGTATGATGTCATCACAGCAATGTGTCAATATTGGCCCTGTGTATGTGCGTCCAGCCACAGCTCAGTCAACCTTTGTACATATGTCATGCAGTAAGAGGTGCATATGTGCTGTACACCATAATTAGTGTCATCATATCTGATAACAAGCTAGTGAGATATCAGACTGCTACACATGTAATGTACAGTAGGGGTTATATTTGATGACATAATCTGGACATACTGTGGCTGTTTGTACAGCACTGTGGTCTGTGTACTTGTGGTACTCCCAGTCCAGGTTAGGCAGAGTCCCTCATTGACTCTCTTCAAGAGGAATCTTGATGAGTGGATGGGAGATCATAGGTTTACCCCGGGTATCACTTCTGTGTCACTGTTAGACATAGGCACAGTATACTAACCTCGAAAAAGGGTATAGCAAAATTAATTTAAAATGGGTGGCGAAAGCCAAACATACTCTGGCTAGGCTTATAAATGCCCTAGGGCAGATAGCCTAGTATGAACCTATGAACCTATGAATGTCGACAGTGTGTGCATGGTTAATATGTACCTCGGCCTAAGTACAGACTGTGGCAGTTGTCATCGTCCTAGGTTCCGTCCTATCTGATGTTACATGCTGCTCCACTGTATGTTACCGTATTAGCTTACATGTTTGCAGGGCCATACACACACATGTCCCATACCACAGTCAGCCATCAGACCAAACTGTGTAGTGGCCAGTATATGTAGGGTTAGTGTGTGAGTGGCACATATGAGGAGGGTGTTGAACAGATAGTCCATATACTGTAATATTATGCTAGCTTGCAATATGTGGCTGTGGCCTCATTGGTTGTGGTTATGCACTTTCACACAGGTGTATCTTACCCTGTGCTGTGACATGCTTGTACAGCCTGCTATACATGCGGGTACATGTGCATTCCCCCATAAGAGATGTAGGCCAGTGTTGAGCAAGTCTGCCTGTAGCCTGCACAGTGCATTATTACATGCCTAGCAGCTTAGTGTACTTACACAGTGAGATGTCATGTGCAGATACTTGCCAGATGTACTGCTGCTGGGCCTCCCTTAACAGTCATGTATATCAGACAGAGCAGTGGGATGCTATACAGATGTATGTCAATATCTAGTGGGTAGTATGTGGCCATGGCACCCCTGTACCAGTGGTTATTATGTGTCAGGCCAGACAGTGGTATGTAAATGCATAGCATATGGTGGCATATGTATACCAGTCATTATGTGTTATACCCATCTACATGGCTATTAACATCCATATTGTCAGGCATGGTACACATGTTTTGCACTAAGGGGTTCTGTGTATACCTCTGGACTGTACATAGTGTGTCAGAATGTCCACACATATTGGCCAATATCTCTGCTGCAGTCAACAGGGCAGTACGTGCTAGTAGCGGTACTTTACTAGGGTCTATATTATATTCTTGAGAAAGCCGACAATATCGAAGCTGATATTGTCAACAAAAGAATAGTGAAAGTGCACGTTGAACCTGTAAACGGAAATCTCCGTATGGGGAGATTTCCGTTTACTGCAATGTAGTGGGGTTTCGGAGTTGGTATATTTAAGTAGTGGGAGGTGTGGGGGGTGCAGGGGGGCTTGCCCCCCTGCTTAAACCCATTAGGGTATTTTTCATTTTATTTATTGTTTTTATAAGTTTGATGTTTGAAGACATCGACCGTATGGTGTCGACCATATGGTGTTCAATGTTCACAACCGTCGATCTTATAATATAGACCCTTTACCATGATGTCCTTAGGATGTCTGTCAGTAGCCAATGGCACACATGTGGAAAGCAGATGTGAACTCCCACACACACCATGTCGGTGAAGACAATCCCAGTTACAGTAGCAATAGTATATAGAACTGTAATAGTACACAAATAAAGGTTTTCCATTTCTGCAAACCTGTGTGTGGTGTTTTATCCTATGACCTCTCTGTGAGTATATGTTGCAGGCAATGATTGTCATTTGTATGGGTGGCCCATACAGTGTCCAGTTGTTCAGGTGTGAACTGTAGGCATAGTGGCTGTTCCATATTCTGTGCATCTTCTACATATGTATCCTACTGTACATATCTCTGCATGTGTATGTGTAGTCACATGTATATCTGTATGTATGTAAATATATATATATGTATATCTGCATCTGCATATATGTGTCTGTGTATATGTATCCTGGGAATGCTGATAGGTTCCATATTTTACATTTCCTATGGGAGCCAGACTGTACTGCATGATATAGAGCATAAACTGTGCTGTTACTGGGTAAATGCTGGGTCTTCACCTCAGAGCCTCACAAATATAATAAAAAAATCAAACAGACCACAGCTGAAGAGTATATAGTTGAAACCAACGTTGTCTAATACACAAAGTAAGCGCTTTCACAATCTGTAACTGACCACTTCTTCAGACTTATACATTGAAATGAAATAATTATAGCATTTAAATAGTATCTCATCAAATTAACAGAGTAAATCAGTCAAGTCTATTAATAAAATTAATTAAGCACTTAAAAACACGGTAAATAAATTCTGTCAAAACATTTGAAACCCTAAAAACTAATAAAACAGCAAAGTTATAAAAAACAACTAAGCTATTAGCAATACATATCTTTCAAAAAGCTTAGTGTTTAAGTGGTTCTGCTTTAACAAAGGGCTTAAGTGACACTGCACCATTAATCCCTCGTAGTTTATCTGCCTGCAGCAGCAAAATCCATTTTTGTTCTGCTTCTTCCATCTTGTTCTTAATGTCACCGCCCCTCATGCTTTGTTCTATAATTTCTAGCACTAAAAAGTTAAAAACATGTTGAGATCCTTCTGCTTGAACATGTCTTGCTAAGGCACTAATTTCTTTAACATTATTTATATTTCTTAAATGCTTTAGAATGCGCTCTTTGAAACTTCTGTTGGTTTGACTGAGGGGCGGTGACAACTTAAACCACTTAAACACTAAGGGCAGGATTCACAAAGCCTCCGTGTAAGAGTTAGCAAGTCTTACACGGAGGCTGCAGTTAAACGGGGTGATGTCAGCATGCCATGCATATTCATGAGGGCATGCTGAATCACACCCTAGGCTAACACGGTCCATGTAGCAAAGTAGGGGGCGTGTCCACACAGCGAGTCCTGTAAAGGGACACGCCCCCAGAAGAATCACAGTCCCGAAATAAACTCCCACGAGCGAGTCCGCGGAAATGTCAAGAAACACACCACACATGCCCCCACAGACTATAAACCCAATTGAAATGTAAAACGTAAAAATGAACAGTTTAATTTTTTTTTATAATTTCAAAAATGTTTGCCCATAATTGCGCTTATTTGCGCGGGTGTGCCTTTTGCTCAGCCACAGTTAGCAGTCATTGAAAAAGCATATAAGATCTAAATATGCAAATTAAGCCAAGTAGCAATAGTGTAGCGGTAGAGACATCGGCCAAAGAGGAGGTAGTCACGGTTCGAGCTCCAATAACATCATTTTTTATTTTTAGTGAAATAAGTACGAAACAATACCCTGACATATATGTATATATATATATATATATATATATATATATATATATATATATATATATATATATATATAAACTATAATTTAAGTAAAATGTAATGAAATGGGCCATGTTTTAATGAAGAAATCTGACACAATAAAAAAAAATATTTTATAAGTGCCCATAGCTGAGCAGCGCTCTAACAAGCTGAGTATGTTTGCCCGTAGGTGACCAGTGGTTTAACAGGTGTAATATGAGTGCCCAGAGTTGTGCAGCACTTTAACATGCTGAAACTGTGTGCCCGTAGTTGCGCAACATTTCTCATAGCATAATATGCGTGCTCATAGCCAAATAACACGTTAACCAGCCTAACCCGTTTGGGCGGAGCTGTGCAGCGTGCCAACCGGCTTACTGGCAGGCAACGTTGAGCAACCTGTATCAAAGCCGCCTTTAAACAGATACACCTCCTAGCCTGTCTAGACAGTAGTAAAATAAAAAAAAAAAAACAGTGCCCAGGCTCAAACCCTGGATACTGTGCATCATAATCAAAGTACTGAACCACTAAGCCATGACAGATGTACTGAAAAATGCAGTATTAGCATATAAATAGGAATGAATGGAAATAGAAGCATGACAAAGTAGTTTTTTTAAGTTGATACAATTCCAAAATGGCCAATCACAGATAAGTGCGGGAAAAACGGCATATATAAGCCCCATAGGCGTAAATACACAGCATAACTGATTGTGGAATCTATTTGCAGTTAGGATGGCAGGTGTAGGAGAGGGTAGTTGCTTCCGAGCACAGAGGTTTGGTGTTGAGGAGTCCATATACATGGTTTGGCTCCTAGTCCACGATCATGAGGCTCAACTCATGCAGGGCCAGGTTCTGTGGGGAGCATACAAGGCAAAGGCATGGAACCAGTTGGCACATGATCTCACCAGTGCCACAGGCATACCAAGGACTGGTGAACAGTTCCATCACCACCATGCGGACCTGAAGAGACGAAAGCAGGACCAACTGAACCGTTGGATCCAGGAGGCCCGGCAAATGCCCAACTCCCCACTACTGAGTAAGTATCCATGTAATTATGTATATAAGGAATTATCCTAGCTGATATTATGGAGATGTATGTTCCAATATTACTTCATTTATATTACAGCTGCAGGTGTGCGTTCTGCGAATCGGCCAGCCTATGGTGATAGGCTGGAGCGGTTGCGCCACCAGGCAGGTTAGTAATTATTTTTCTGTAATTGTTATACAATATAAGTGAGACAGCTTGTAAAAGAGTTCAGTGTAGTTACATATTAATAAAGTTCAAATAACACTAGAAGAAAGATTCTGCTAGTACTGTATGATTAGATAAGTGATGCAGCCTGTAATCCAGAAATAAAAATTAAACAAGTCTGAAATAGAGATTTCCCACCTGTATTGTAATATCAGATAACCTGCTGCAGCCTGAAAATTAGTGGTAAACAAGCTAAAGACAATAGACATGTGTCAAATACATCCCCTTTGAAAATCTGCCATATGAAACAAGTGAGTCTGTTGGAAAGGATTGTTGTAACCAAGTATGACATGTTAATAACACCTAGAATAAAGAACCATCTTGAATTGTAAAAATAAAACAAGTGAGAGTGTGAGAAAGAGGTATGAATCGACCAAGAAAGCTGTTATAACTTCTGAATAAAGTATATTGCAGTCAGTACATAATGAAATGAATGAGACAGCCACAACCAAACAGTGAAATGTTTGAAATAAAGTACTGAAGCTGGAATGTGTCTGTCCCACAATTTGGATATGTTGCTGTACCCTTGCAATATGGAGATAGTATGGTTGTATGAAATAATGAACATCCACAGTTGTCTAGAGCCATATAAATCAAATGTAGCAGGATGCTGTACCTGAACACAGCCAGATATGAATGTGTATGAATAAAAATGCAATGTATATTAATGTAGCAGTAACAGTCCCATCACCAACATTCCTAAGGTTACATATAGGAAACTGTACTAAGACCTGTAGGGTATATATATATCTGCAGCTACTAGAGATGTACAGCATATATATAGGTAGTTGAAGTTGTTAATTAAATATTTCTTCACCCTACCCTATATTCACAAATAATGCCATTCCACAACAAACTGGGTATGTGTATTCACAATTAATTCCTATGGACATTTGTCCTGTTGGTTCAAATATATTTGCACGTATGTTGCTGCATGTGCCCTGTTCACATATCCAGACCTGATGGCCTGTTGCCATCAATCAACCCTGCATGCTGTTAGATTGTGTACTGTTGTTCAAAATATGCATGTGTTATGCTTGCTGTTCAGTGTTTGGAATTCATGGGTGTTTGGTTAATGGGAATACTGATGCATGCTGTTACAACTAATTTTGAATGGTATTGTTTGTTACTAACCCAAAATGTCATAAAATATTGCTAAACATAGGACAACAGGGAAGGCAGGTTCCAGCAGACCCACCTCTCCCACCTCAGCTGCCGAGTGCACCTGGCACTTGTGCCCAGGCCGGAACCTCCTCCAGTGGCCCTGTGCCACCTTCGAATGGAAGCACTGCAAGGGATGGGGCTCGTCCCTCCTCTGCAAGCGTGGCTGGAGGAGACCGTCCACTCACCCTCCAAAGTGTCCGGTCTGTGGTGTATAGCAAGATCAGGCATTCTGTGCTTGAACCCCTATGCCAGCTTGAGGCTCAGGTGGTGCAACTCACGGGTGTGCCTGCTGCTCATCCTACACAGCCCCCAGCATAGCCCCGTCCTGTGCTGTTAAGGCACAGTGGCAACTGCCCACGGGTGGGGATCTCAGTTCCACTGTTGCCATCTGTGGGCTCATGGGCTCACGATATCCAAACATCCATCCCCGCCAATTGTGTTTCCCCCACATGTGTCATACTCCGCCCCTGTATGCATCTTGTTTGTCTTGTCTGGTAACCTCCACTACCTACCTCCCCAAATATACCTACTTCCTCTACCTCACATTCCACTCTCACCTGAAAAAAAAAATAAAAAAGGGCACTCTGTTCCTGCAAAAAAATTATGCCCCATACATAGCTGCCCATTTTGCAGACATGTCTGCTGGACATGTGAACTGGTAATTACAATTGGCTGTACAACATATTTTGTTGTCCTCACCCCTCTCTCAGGGGTGGAAGGTTTCAAATTTCACACCAAATTACAGACATATGCACAGCTGTTGCTGATAAAGAAATGGGCAGCTATGGGCCTTTCCTACATCCTTTCTGCAAATCCTGAGCTAGTTTTCCTACTGTCCTACCCTCTTTGTGCCCCCTTTTTCACCACTTTCCTATCTCCCCATTTTCATTTCTTTCAAAGAAATTAGCGTGGGTGTGCACAAGAGTAAGCACTTTTAAGTAGTTGTAAGCAGGTGTGCGCTTGTGTGCGCTTAGCTAAGCGTGCGTGTGCGAAGCTAAGTGACAGTGCGCATGCGTGAGCTCCGCGCAAACCAGTACTAACCCACTTACAACTGCTTAAAAGTGCCTTAGTCACTCTGAATGACAAGGCCTGTAGTCTGCTCAGCAGCAAAATAAAATTCCTCTGTCAGTCTCAAACCCAGGACCTTGGAAACACTAGTCTGCATGACTTACCACTAAGCCATGACTGATACACAAAAACCTTCTGCTGAAAGCAATATATCATGAAATAGTAGGACTGAATGTAAAGGGAATATAGGAAGGCTATTACACAAAGCTTTTCTTGTATCTTTACTGGCAATTCTTGTGGATTTGTATAACATTAGTATGAGAAGACAAATAGCCATGCTAGTTGGTAGCTAGTAGGTAATAATGTGACAGCAGCACCTTGCAAACCACACACACTATCAGAGCAGGATAAAGACTGCCATATTTGAATAGGTAAGAGACCAGACCTCGCAACTGTAACTGATTTAGAGGGATGTCCCTGATTTGAAAGCAAATGTTTACTGTGCCCCACTGACTCCCTGTGAAATGTGCAAACAGTAGTTAGGAAGGTGTTTTATCCCACGTAATGGTAACTGTCAATTACTGAAAGTATGCACTACTTGCATGTCAGAAATGGTGTAGTAATACATATGCTCAAAATATCCCCAAGTCACAACTGCAGAATATCTGAAATATATCATGGGTGTATACCACTGATATGTACCATTCCCTGAGGCTGATAAAAGATACACCTGAGAGTATCTGAGGCCTGCAAGTGTCACAAACTCACAGGCATATCATTCTGTCTGCTATCACACACTTTGTGAATAGTTGTAGAATAGCTTCCACAAGCACACCCACATGTAAGTGTACAACCCACAAATATCAAAGGATGTATCCAACTAATAAAATAAGGACAGTATAGCAGTTTACAAGCGCTGCATGTGCCTGCTATCCATAACTGTTAGTACAAAGTACAAGGCCCCACTACTGCTCCGCAGCAAAATAAAATACCCTTGTAGGTGTCAAGCTCCACACCTTGGCCAGACCAGACTGCATGCAGTACCACCAAACCACAACAAACATATAAGGAATTGCTGCTGAAAGAAATATAGCAAGCATTACAAGGAGTGAATGTAAATAGAAAATAGGAAAGCCATAGCAACACATTCCAGTAAAGACACCTAGCAGGCATTCAATGAGTGAATGTAAAGGCCAAATAGTGAAGCCATAGCAACAAATTGCAAGAGCCACTGCTGTATACCAGTTACTCCACAAGTCCCACAGGAAAGCACATACTCCCATTTAAACAGTATTAGTATTATTAGGTGTCAGTTAACATACACACTGAGAAGAATAAACTGGAGGAAGCAATAGTCAGGTTTCAGTACAACATGCATTTCAGTGCCTACAACACAGCCTGAAATATGAGAAACATACCAACCTTTACACTCACAGAACAGTGTCCACAGCGTACCAGCATGGTCCCCATCTTGAAAATCTGAAAGGGCTATGCCTACCTAACCTAACATTTTATAGCATTGTCCTGAAATCACAGTGAGAACTGCAATTACCACACAGCAGGCTGCATGCAATTAGTAAATGCTGGCTAACAATTAGTGCAGAGGCCATCACATGCACGTGTGCATATACCTACAAAGGCAGCCTGTACTCCCAGTCCACACATGAAATACTTTCATTGCAACACCTGGAGGGAGAGACAGAGAGAGAGAGAGAGAGAGAGAACAGAAAAAGAGAAAAAGAGAAAAAGAGAAAAAGACACAGAGAGAGCCACCAAAAAAACAATAAAAAACAGCAAGCTAACCAGCAGCAGGCCACCAAGCAGCAAACCATCACAAACAGCAGTGACAAACAAAGGTAATGTAAACTAATAATCTAATAGTCTACATACTGTGAACCCTCCATATGTGTTAGCAGTCTGTATCTATGTATATATATATATATATATATATATATATATATATGAAGATGTGCATAGGGCAGGGGACATACTGCAACTGTTAGTGAAGGCTGGACATACATATGTATGTGAAGGTTGCTATGTGCACATATCAATGTAGGTTGTAGTGCAACGTACAATGTAGGTTGTACAGTAATGGATGTTTAGCAGTATGTTAGTGTGTGTATTCGTATGTGTAAATAAAAAGGTATATATATATATATATATATATATATATATATATATATATATATATATGTGTATGTATATTTATATATGTATATATATATATATATAATATGCATATAGGTATACATAGATAGAGAGGGATGTATAAATAGATAGACATATATAGATAGATAGATAGAATATGTATATACATATATATGTAATAGACACATACATATATAGATATATATAGATACATACACATATACAGGCAGATATGTATGTCTACAGATATGTATGTATATGAATATCTCTCTCTCTCTCTCTCCCTTCTCTCTCTCTCTCTCTCTATATATATATATATATATATATATATACTGAGAGAGGCACATGTCTGCAAATGTATTGCAACAGGTGCCTGGTGACAAAGGCATGGACTGAACACCAGTGTGGATACTGGAGTACTATACCCCATTCCAAAACACTTACACCACTAACCACCACATATGTGGTTGCCTGCCTACTACTGGATGTGTCAGGAGGGAACATGGGAAACAAGTGTACAATAGCCTCCCCTTTGATATTCACAGTAGCACACTAGTCTTGTAGTACCTGTACATGGTACGTGTCAGCAGTAATGGTGTGTCAGCTAGGGAAATGTAGGTCACTGTACCCCTCTACACCTCACAATGTCCTACATGGTATGTACCTCCCATGACAACTACAGAAAGGGAGAAGGACACAGTCATACCTAACAAACAGTGATAATGCCCTCAAACACATTACCTATGCAGAGTGACTGAAAAAAACACAGATAGAGTGCCTTTCATACTACCTACACAGAGGTTACCACTGCTGGATATACATAGTTAAGTCACACCCATAACAGTTGTCCAACAACCATGGTAACACCTCACAATATCCCCAGCCTAAATGACCTATGTCTGTCATCCTTGGCAACGCAGTAAACAGCACATGGTGGAGGTACTGGTTCCTACCCAAAAATAAGCCATACGCTGGAGAAAACCACCCAGCATTAAGAAGCAAGGCTCCCCAGTAGTAGATGTAAGACATACCCCTGTTGAATGTTATGCAGATAGGTAATATGCCATATGAGTCACCCTGTGTAACTGTTTGACAGTGGCAAGTACAATCACATTACATGTGTCCCAAGGGGCAGGGTAGCATAACAGTATGCTACTGTAGGCCCAGGGCCAATAGCATACTACCTACCTATGACACAATGCACACACACATGTACTCATTGCAATACCAACTATGTGATGTGGAATGAGTGTGCCACTGACTGTGTGCAAGGTCTGTAATGGTGTAATTGCTCAGCATGACTTTGTGTCTGTCATGGCAGTGTGTGTCTTTGGTGTGAGGCCAGAGAAAGATGCGTCAGGTATTGGGATACACTCATACTACATTGCAATATGTTGTGCTGTGGTTCCCTGTATGTGACTGCGGTGTAGGTAGGGTTATGGCAACAAAGACTAGGGTGCATTACCAGTGAAATTTTTACTGTGCATTGCATGCATTGCATGGGTTGACAATGTTCCCCATACATTTCCTTGATACAAACCCCCAGTGTGAGGTTGTGCATTGGACCTCAAACAGTGTGCCGACTGCTGGAGTATACTAGTTTGTTGTATGGAGTGTGCCAGGCACTGTCACACAGTTGTTGGCTGAGCACTGATATGTGGTCATTTACATGTGTATCCCCCAATAGACAGACAGATGCTATATATGGCAGTTCAGTGATATCACTACAGTAAAGTATTATGTGTGCCATATCACTTGCTCACATATTTTTCTTTTCCTTGCAGGGCGATGGTGCACCAGCGCAACCCCATGTACTCTGCTGCAGAGGAAGAGGAGATACACCAGAGCCTGGTGCGGGATTTTGCCACACTCTTTTCCCGCACAAGCCAGAACCAGCAGGAGAGGGCTGCACTGTGGCAAGACCTTGTCTGTCGGGTAAATGACATAGGCATGCATAACCGGACATATGAGCAGGTACGCCATCACTGCAGGGATTTAATTAGAAATGTCCGTCAGTGTTTGTCTGATATCCACAGGAAACAACTTGCCACAGGTGGTGGAGCGGCTATACACCCCCCCTCACCAGACTGGAGGGGCTCCTCCTAAGTGTTGTGGCTCCAGCCCAACAACAACAACATCCGCACACTTGTGTAATGATGGAGGCTGGAGCCACCCAGAATGTGGACTTGGAGCGAGCAGGTAAAATGCCATATCTATAGTTGACTGTTCTCTACACTGGTAGTTTATGCATGTGTGAGGTGTATACTGTGTTTGTAGCTGTTATCCTGGTAATTATTGTGCAAGAGTGATATTCTCAATATCAGCAGTAGACCTGTGAAAGCCAACTGTTGTACTACTGAACTGTATCATACTCACAGTATCAATGGCACAGTTGTGCCCACTGACAATAAATGTCTTATTTGTGCAGGTCCCTCTGGTGTAACAGCAAGGCAGCCAATCCATGCTGGTGAGTGTGTAATAACAATTCCTTTAATACTAATAATAATAATAGTAATAATACCCTCAAACAGTATTGCTATGTGTTTGATTGCAGGTGTGTTTGTGTCTGTGTGTTTGTATCTCATGTACTGAGGAGTGTGCATGTGTGCATGTGTGCATGTGCCCATGTGCGCATGTGTGCATGTGTGCATGTGTGCATGTGCCCGTGTGCATCTGTGGTAACATTGTGTACACATTGTAAACTGTGTTTCCTGTCTTCCTCTCACAGGTTTTGGTGGAGTGCAGCAGGAACCTGAATCCACTGCCGGGGATAGTGATAATGATGATACATGTGTAATGGCACAGGGAGGTGTGCCAGGGTCCGTTGTTGGTCAGCCAATCGACAGTACACAGCTGTCAACCCCATCAATGCGCACAGTCATCCTGCCAATACATCCATTGTCACCAATGTCCCTAGGTGATGGACAGCATACAGTGGGTATTGACCAGGGTAATGTGGTATCAGTGGCACATGCATCACCTCACAGCAGCCATGACCAGAGTCTTGACATGGTACCACACAGGCAGATGTCCAGAGGTTCTCGTGGGGGCATCTATGGTCGTACTGCCCCTGTCAGACGTGCCCACAGAGGTCTTTCAACCTCAGCTATGTTCCGGGCTGTAATGCAGGCACAGTCAAGTATGGAACGGTACACCAGACAGGGTCTGAGGGAGCTGAGAGCAAATCGCACTGCTATGAATGACACTATGCGTGACGTTGCGGCTGCCATCCGTAATTTCACTGAGGTCATTGACAGACATTGGGGGGACACATTAGATCTGTTCCACAACTACATGTCCATGAGCCAGGGAAATGCAGGATGGTTGAGCCGCCGATGTGGATGTATGCCAGCAACATCAGCAGCTGGCAGTCATCGCGGACGACAACAAACCCGCGGCCGCTCCCATAGTGCCAGTACCAGCCCCAGCAATGCTGGGTCTGTGCTGTCATCAGACCACCCTAGGAGACCACGTGCACGTGGCTCTGGACAGTCCCAGCAGGGACATGTCTCCAGTCATCAACCAACTGCTTCTGATGACAGTACCCAGTCCGGCTTAGTACCTGATACTGTCTGTAGCACCCCTGTCAGGCACAGGTACTGTGTCCATGGCCAGAGACAGTGATCTGTATGACCTGGCAGGTACAGTCTGTGGCTGTCCACAAACACCCGTATATGGCAGCCACGAGGTGGAACTGTGTGCATGCATACACACATGCATAATGCTAACACCTAGGGATAACACGTACATGCACACACTGCATCAACATTGCCCCATCTTGTACTGTTGTCCCTCACTAACACACACACACATACATGTCAATTGGTTGTATCAGTGGCAGACTCAGGCATACCAAGTACACACCCTGTGCATATGATGAAACTGTGCCACCTCCTGCAATCTGTAACATTGATGCAGGAACAGGTTAACATGGTGCTGATGCACAGGGTGACTACATAGAAGTGTAGTAATATTATCATGTTGTCAACAGTACAGTGTAATGATATCATTGTGGGTATATCCCAGCATGCCTGATGCATTAACAGTATGATTGTCATTGTATTGTTTGGTACACCCCTATTAATTACCATAGTGTAATGTCTGCACATCTTTGCATTCTGGTGGTAAGGCTGTAAACAGAAGGCCACCTACATAGGTAGCACAGGGGATAAGAAAATGGAAGTAATTATACTCAATGATGGACATGTAAACCACAAAATGCATGCAGTCCAAACTCTACTCTGCATGGAGAATGTTGATATCTGTGCAGTAATAGACAACAGGTTCAAGACTCCCAAGAGCACCCTAGCACTACCGGGTTACACCTCATACCATGCTTGACAGCCCCAAAACACAGAACTAACTATGACAGGAGGGTGAGTCTCATTAAATGTCAAGGATACTGTGGTGGCAGGACTGGTAGCATACATCCTACTAAGTTGGGAACTGCTGATTGAGGGCTCAGTGTCTTTTATTCTAAATGTGTATTAGTTCTGGTTTAAGCACTTGTGCTTCAGGCCAGTTATTTTACATTACAAAAGTTCATGGTCTGCACTCTTGTGGGAGGAGAGGCTGGACTCTGCCCATCTGAGCTGGGAATTTCTGGCTAAAGGCTTATAGTGCCTGCATATTTGAACTGTTTCTGGTACACCTTGTTTGCTGTAGCATAGACTAGATCCAGGCCTGCTGAATGTAGCTTTGTTTGTATGCTTGTTTGCTTGTTAGTTCCCTGAAACACTAATTCCACCTGAAATGCAGCTTTACAGTGCCTCTGTGGATCCCTAGTAACATCTGCATTGCTTACTGTACTTATTTCCTTGTTTCACTTAACAGAAAGTTACTGTTTGTCATTTTTGCATTTAAGTTACCTGTAACACATTGCATTTGACTTACCTGGCACTTGCTCACTAAAGCATTTATATATGCCAGCACTAACAAATTAAAAGCACTACACCCTCACAAACTCACCTTGAGTACCTTGTTCCCCATTGGCCCTTTTTGTTGTTAATTATAAAGGAATTCCCAATACTATTCTAGCATGTCCAAAGGTCAGTTGTCAGTCTCCTCTCTGGTCCAGCTGGTGAATCTGGGAATCTTGAGGCAATGTTACAACTGCCTCATGTACACAGACAACCCTCTCCTCCTCCCAACAAATTCCAACACATGTGAGAGATGCAACCATATAGCCAAACTGGAGGCTAAGCTCTCTCAACTCAGTACTGGAGAAACCTGTCAGGAGAAGGAAACCACAGTCACTACAATTCCAGTCTCACATTGACCTACCACGACAGCAATCCAAACACATAAACACACGAAAACATACTCGGAGTCTCTAAATAAAATTCTGCCTAAGCAGGAGACACCTCCAAAGCAGACACACAAGCAACCGCTACCCCAGAACAGAACATGTGCAACACATAGCTCACAAAGCCAGTGTGCTGAACAGTCACAGCCCTTAAAGCTAAACAACACACCTGATACACGTGTAATAGGTGCCTCTATCGTCAGGCACACTGACGTCCCGCTCACCAGGCTGAACAAGAAGAAGGTCACGGTGAGATGCCTGTCGGGCGCTATGATCCGTCATATAACACAAGCACACAGGTCACTCCAAAGCATGTACAAATATGACTCAGTCATTGTCCATGCCACTGTGAATGACCTGAGAAGTACCTCCCTGGACTACATGATAAGAGACATAGAGGAGCTCTCTGAGCATGTGGCCCAGGCTGGTATGACCCTGACCTTGAGTAGCATCTTACCCTCACCAAGAATGATGTCACAATATGAAGACAAGATGATCAAGTTCAACAACTGGCTTAAGTTTCGGTGTCATTCAAAGGGGATCCAATGCCTGTCAACCTGGGATGACATGCTCGACAAGCCACAATGCTTTGCTAGGGACGACTTCCACCTGTCACCCATGGGCTTTCGGATATTGGCAAAGGCTCTTGCTACCCCCCATAGTGCCTTTTTTAGGCAAGGTTCAAAAGACAAAACCACCTCCATAGGTATCACAAGGATTAGGAAACTAATAGTAATGCTACTCAACGCCAGCAGTGTAAACCTCAAGATACATGCACTGGAAACTGTTCTTAGCATGGAGAACATCAATATCTGTGCAGTAACAGAATCCTGGTTCAAGGCTCCCAAGAGCACTCCAGCACTACTAGGTTATACCTCATACCATGCTTGTCAGCCCCAAAACTTGCACTGAACCAGAACAGGAGGGGGAGTATCAATATTCATCAAAGATACACACACCTCCAGGTTGGTGGCACAGCACGAAGCATCAGAGACTATCCATGTGCAACTAACAGTGGGTAAAACTGCCTTCCAGTTCATAGCCTGGCACACACCACCCTCCCAAACCCAGGAACCCCACTTGGCCTTCCTGAGAACACTGGAAATATGAAGGTCTCTCCAAACACCATTATACTGGTGGACTGCAACTACCCAAACATAGACTGGGAGCATTACTCTAGCTCCAACACCCTAGCTCAAAGGTTCCTAGCATTTATACACTCAAATGCTATGGAACAACTTGTTACCACTCCCACAAGAGGGGGAAACATACAGGACCTGTTCATCACCAACATGAGGACTCTATGCTCCAGACCAGAAGTGTACCCCTCACTGGTAAGATCAGACCATAAACTAATCTCACTGGATATTCACATCCCAACCCACCCCCTTCCCACAAAACCATAGTGTAAAACTTCTCTACAGCAAATTCCACACCCCCTCAAAACCGAGGTGGAATCCTTTAAAGCCCCCAGGCCTGTGGAAAATATGGCCCAGACCACAGAATCCTTTATAAACGCATTCTATAAACACCTGCAGGAATGCATGGATCATGCAATCCCAAATAAAAACAAGACCCAATCCTACAAAGGCAGACGTCCTGTCTGGTGGACCACAGCAATAACCAAACTATACAATAGAAGGAGGAAGCTACTACATGATAGAGGAAAATCCCAAAAAGGGGAGGCATCTCTGTTCAGTGTTAGCAAAATACTATGGGCACTCATAAAATCGTCTAAGGACAGCTTCGAGAGATGAAATGCACAGGATACTAAGGATAATCACAAGGCTTTCTTTAGTTATGTTAGGAACCTGGGTGGGAATTCCCAGATATGCTCAGAATTAGTCCTAAATGACAAAAAAACTACACCAAACCCACAGACGTTGCCAACATCCTAGCTGACAGGTTCAGTGCTAACTTCTCCCCCCCTCCCCACCAGAAGGGCAAATATCTATCCCAGCAGAGTGCTGCCCCCCTGACATCTCAGATGCTCAGGTAAGAGCCGCCCTCTCCAAAGCAAATAACACAGCATCAATGGGACCAGACGGTGTCCTGGGCTGCATCCTACATAAACTCCAAGATGAGCTAAACCCAAACATAAAACTACTGTTCAATCTCAGCCTTACCACAGGTTATGTACCCAAAGAGTGGTGTACAGCAACAGTGGTCCCTCTCCACAAAGGTGGTGCCTCAACGGATCCTGGAAACTATCGCCCCATAAGCCTGACTAGCTTGGTCTGCAAAGCTATGGAAAGGATCATCATGGACCTCATACATAAAGATATTGGGGACCTACAGACACTGGATCCTACCCAGTGTGACTTTAAGGGCAGATCCTGCCTCTTACACCTGGTTGATTTCTTTGAAGCAGTCACCAAGGCCATTGACAAGGGGAAGGTGGGCCACACAGTCTACCTGGACCTCACAAAAGCCTGCGATACATTACCCCACTCGGGCCTTACAGATAAGCTCACCAGCTTAAATATACACCCCTATGTCACTAGATAGGTTGCAAACTGGCTCAAGGACAGAACCAACATGGTTAGAATTGCTGGAGCCATGTCAGACTATAAACCAGTTACAAGTGGTGTCCCACAAGGCTCAGTCCTGGGACCTCTCCTGTTCGATATATATGTCTCGGAGGTACAGGTCAACATGGAAGGACTGTGGCTGACCAAGTTCACGGATGACCGCAAACTGGGTGCTATAATTGACTCTCCAGCTGACACAACCATCCTCCAAAAGGGCCTCATAGAAACAGACAAGTGGTGCCAGAGCCATGGTCTCAAGCTAAATGCTATGATATGAAAATAATAGTTTGCATGTAAGCAATTGCACGGCCCCAAAGGACATGATGCAGAGAACAAAATGAAGAGCCAGCAAGACCAAAACCCAATGAAAAACAATTTATTGTAGATACATAGGACAGCAAAAAAGTGCACAAACCGGTTTCGGCTGGTACTAACAACACAGCCTTCTTCAGTGTGAAATAAGTTTACTTCAAGCATTCCTTTATATGGACTGCAAACACATCTGATTGGTTATATCTAAAACTTGTCATTCAAACCGGGTGGGAAAAGCCCACCCAACTTGACAATCCATTTTTTCTCCTTTGAGTTAAGTAATGCATGCCAACCTGTTTTATTGGATTTTTTACCCCTGATGATGTCAATAATGGTAAACATGACAGATGCTGAAGGGTGTGATACCTGATGTTTATATAAAGCGTTGTTGATCCTGCCTTTTTTAATGTTACTAATGTGCTCAGAAATTCTTAATCTGAGAGGTCTAGATGTTTGGCCTATATAAAAGGCTCCACATGAGCATGTAGCTAAATAGATTAGCCAATCTGAACTGCAATTGGCAAAAAATTTAATCTCATAAACATTGGAAGAGTTTCTACTGGTGAATTCTTTAGTTTTTGATATTTTGTTACAGTTTGTACAATGTCCACAGGGATAACAACCCATAAGCATGGAACCTGTAAGTGTAGTTTGGATTGGTTCAGGCTTATCCACAGTATGTCCATGTTTGTAATGACTGAATGTGCTGCCCAGATTTCTGCCTTTCCTAAATGAGAAAAAACATGTATTGGGAATAATGGGGGATAAATCAGTATCGTATAGTAATAAATTCCAGTGTCTTTGTATGGTCTGGATCAGGTTATCTGAATTTCTACCATATGTGGTAGTGAATCTAAAGGGTTGATTCGGGGAACTCTGGTTAGACCTATAGGTTAATAGGTCTTCCCTATCCATATGACCCACTTGGTGTATGGCATCAAAGACATGGCCCATTTTGTAATCCCTATTCTTAAATCTGTTAATAAGGTCTTTGCTTTGTTCACTGTAAGACGTGTTATCAGAACAGATACGTTTGAGTCTGATGAATTGTGATTTAGGAATATTTTTGCATATGTGTGGGGGATGAAAACTGCTGGCATGTAATATAGTGTTGTATTCAGGATGTTTCCTGAATACCTGGGTGCTAAGGGTATGGTCAGATAATCTGTGAATGGATACATCTAAAAACGTAATATTGTTGAAATCATAGTGTAAGGTGAAATGTATACCCCATCGATTGTTGTTGAGGTATTCCACAAATTCAAAGAGACATTCCAGATTACCTTTCCATACTGCCCAGCAATCATCAAGGTAACGTCGCCAAATATCAAGATATTCAAGGTAGATATTGTTATTAGTATTGTATATAAGATCCTTCTCCAAATACGCCATAAAAAGATCGGCATAGATTGGTGCAAACGAGGAGCCCATGGCGGTACCCTTGGTTTGCCAGTAGCAAACATCTTGATAAAAGAAAACATTATTGGTTAGGACATATGAAGCCATATCCAGTAAAAATTCATTGAATTCACATGTATATAAGCCTGAGATTTGTAACCAATATGATAAAGATTCTAATCCCCCAGAATGAGGTATATTGGTGTATAAGGCGCTGACATCTAAAGTGCACATGCGCCATTCAGGTTCCAGTTGAGTGTCTGAAATGATTTGAAGAAAGTTGGTTGTGTCCTGTAAGCGTGAGCGAATATGTGGCAATAAAGGTTTCAATTTTTCAGTCAAAAAGAGGGAGAGGGGTTCATTGAATTATCCCCTACCTGATACGATAGGTCTCCCTGGGGGGTGTGTGGGGTCCTTGTGTATTTTGGGCAAGAAATATATATATTTATTTGATGAGTCTTGTACTGAAAGTTGGTGCATAAGATTGAAATCAATAATGGAAGCATCTCTAGCATAGGTAAGGAATTCAGAAATTTCTTTTTGAAATTTCGATGTTGGATTTATTGTCATTTTGGAATAATATTTAGCATCAGATAATTGTCTGAGAGCTTCATTATTGTAATCTTGCCAGTTTAATACCACAACAGCACCCCCTTTGTCAGCTGAAATGATGACAATGTCATGATTATTTTGTAAATTGTGAAAAACTTGTTGTTCAGCCAACGTGATGTTGTTGGATCGAATATCAAATGTTGAATGTGAATAATGTAGGTCCTTGAGAACATTGTTTTGAAATTGGGAAACAACAGGATGCATGGGGGGGTTAAATGTAGATTTGTGATATGTGAATTTCTGTGCGGCATCACAACCATTAGAGCAACCAAAAAACAATCTCAGATTAAGTAGTCTACAAAATGATGATACATCCTGTGCAAAAGAATCTTCAGTAACAAAGAAACCTGGTACAAATGATAAACCTTTATTGAGCTAAATGCCACAAAGTGTACAGTCATCCCCTTTGGCAAAAACAAAGGGGCCACAAATGACCACATAGGTGGTAGTCCATTACGTATGGAAGAAGTAATTAGGGACATGGGGACAGAAGTTGATAGCAATCTCTCATTTGATGACCACGTGGCCAAAGTGGTTAGAAAAACATTTTATATAGCCCACCTAATCATGACAGGATTCACATCTAGATAAGCGGAGGTCATCGTGCCTCTTTACTCATCCCTCATCAGGACCATAATTGAGTACAGTGCCCCTTTTGGGATTTACCTTACCAGACACCTGCAGCAACTGGAAAGACCACAAAAGTACCTCACCAAGAGGATCAAAGGGCTCAAACAGATGCCATATGCTGCCCGGTTAACATAACTCCATACTCAGTGGCATACCGCCTGCTCAGAGGTGATCTGTGCCAGATGTATAATGCCATGTCCAACCCGGAAGTAATGGACATGCTGCACCTCAGAAAATCAAACTCCCATTGAGCTTTGCGCTCGAGAGACTTGAACCTCAGCACTGACATCAATAGGACATGCTGGAGGGACAGATTCATAACCCAGAGGCTCCCTTCACTCTGGAATAAAATCCCAGTCCAGGTTAGGCAGAGTCCCTCATTGACTCTCTTCAAGAGGAATCATGATGAGTGGATGGGGGATCATAGGTGTACCCCGGGTATCACTTCTGTGTCAATGTTAGACAGAGGCACAGTATACTAACCTCAGAAAAGGGCATAGCAACATTAATCTAAAATGGGTGGCGAAAGCCAAACACACTCTGGCTTGGCTTATAAATGCCCTAGGGCAGATAGCCTAGTATGAACCTATGAACCTATGAACCTATGTACCTATACCCACACCCCCAGGTTGTTGCCACAGTGTGATGCATCACAGACTATCCACATGCAACTAACAGTGGGTTAAACTGACTTCCAGTTCATAGCCTGCTACGGACTACCCTCCTAAACACAGGTAATCCACTTGGCCTACTTAAGAATACATGAATATCTGCAGGTGTCTCCAAACAACAATATATTGGGCAGCTTCATTTACCCACACATAGACTGGGAGCATTACTGTAGCTCCAACACCCTAGGTGTAAGGTTCCTAGAATCCATACACTCAATTGCTATGGAACAACTTGTTACCACTCCCACAAGAGGGGAAAACACGCTGCACCTAATCATCACCAACATGTGGACTATATGCTCCAGACCAGAAGTGTATCCCTCGCTGGTAAGATGACACCATAGACTACTCTCACTGTATATTCACATACCAAATGCAGCCCCTGCACAGAAAACCACAGTCATAAAGTTGTGTAATGCAAATTCCATGTATTCACATGAGGCAGGCTTCAGACATGGGAACTATTTAAGGTCACAGGTACATATGTCTATGTGGCACACACATACCTCATGTGTGCATTGACATTACTGATATAATCTATGTCATACAATATTAAGAGCAACACCCCACACACATGGACAAACTGTGTGACAAAAACACACACGTCATTTGTAGGATTCAAACCCCTATCTAATTATGTTATGACACTTGAGAAAGACACATTAGCAGAGGGCGCTATTCAGATTAATGGGAGTTTTCCCTTCTCCTGATATACTTATAGGGTGCTGACATCATCAGTGTTTAGAAAGAGGAATGTGCATCATGTAGTGTGTTCCTCTAGTTGCCATAAGGGACATTTCTTTCACACAGAAATAAACACACACTAACCCCTCTTACCCAAACACACTGAGCATTTGCAAGATTCAAAGCCCTACCTAATTATGTTATGACACTCGAGAGAGATGCATTAGTAGATCATGCTATTTGCATTACTGGGAGGTCTCCCTTATCCTGCTATACTTATAGGGTGCTGACATCATCAGTGTTTAGAAAGAGGAATGTGCATCATGTAGTGTGTTCTTTTAGTTGCCAAAAGGGACATTTCTTTCACACACACTAACCCCCCTCACCCAAACACACACACTGAGCATTTGCAGGATTCAAACCCCTACCTAACTATATTACGACACTTGAGAGAGACGCATTAGTGGAGTGCGCTATTAAAATTACTGGGTATCTTTTCTTCTCCTGCAGTATTTATAGGGTGCTGACATCATTATTTATAAAGAGGTATGTACATCTATTACTATCTGTCAGTTAGGGGGATAGCATATATATGCATTAACAGCCGCCTACTTTAGGGTCAGATATGCACATCAGCACTGCCAGATTATGTTTTATACCATGCTTCGTGACCACAGGACCTGTAACACACAACACAACCAGTTCAGACCATCCCTCCCATATCCAGGAAACACACTTTGCTTCCCTGGGAACAGTGTAGGATATGAAGGTGTTCACATACACCATTACAGTGGTTAACGTCAGGTACAGGTATATTGTGTGGGGGAACAACTCAGGCCTAAACAACATCACCCTACAGCCACTACAATTTGTGAATCCATGTGCTATGGCAGGACCACTCACCACAGCCACAAGGGGGAATATACATTGGACCTGACCATCTGCAACATGGGGACTCTGTGTTCCACACCAGAGGTAGACCACCATTGTTAATATCTGACCATACCCAACTTTCCCTGGACATCCATATCCCATTCCCACCCCCAGGCAAGGAAGTCACTGCAAACAAAGTATTTATCAAAAGCAGACTTTGCACTTGTGAAGACTGGGGTGGAAGACTTCAAAGGACCCATGCTGGGGGATTATACAGGCCACTCTGCATAATCCTTGACAATTGCATTCTATGAGCATCTGGAAGGTTTGCATTGATCATGCTATCCCAAATAAACCCAAGACTCCTCCACAACAGGAGACCTGTCTGGTGTTCACCAGCCATATATAAGCCGTACAACAGAAGGAGGGAGCTAATACATTACAGAGCAAAATCCCACAGAGGGAGGACGTCTGTGAACAGTATTGGCACGACACTTCAATCCCTCAAAATCATCACGTCAAAGTGTTGACAGTGAAATTGTCCAGACACTGCAGATAAGGCTCCCCTCAGTCTGTAATTGACACCCAATTACTGTTATAAGTCCTCGCCAACCATCTTCCAGCAAACACCAGCCACATGGATGTGACATTGCAAATTCAACCCCTGGGATCTCCACTGAGTCCCTGCTTGACGGAGGCACAGCACACTAGCCTTAAAGGTGCCTTCTGTGACCTACTTTACAGAGGCACAGTAGCCTACTGTACTGGGGAGGCAGACGCCAAGCACACTCTGGCTAAGCTTGTATTCCCTAGCACAAACAGCCTAGTATTGACCTCTACACCCATATGTTTAATTTTCAGATGCACAATATTTGTTGCTGATAAACTGTTTGCAGGTCTATATTGCCATAGCTTTCCCTGTTTCTATGAACAACTTGTGTATCTGTGGAAGATGTTTGAATATGAGAGGGATCCACTATTTAACTTATGTCTCTGTAGTCATTTAACTGTGTGCACTGGGCAGATTGCTGTATTGTGGTTGGTTCCTGGATTAACACATACAAATACCATATATGTGTGGCCAACTGCTAAACTGAGACATGGCCTAAGTGTGTGAGCATGCCCAGTTCAGGCTTTCCATGGCTTGTTGCCTGACATATGTCTCATTTATCAAAGTGTGCAAGCATGCCCAGTGTGAGCTTTCCATATGTTGAAATCTGCAGTCCACCACATTTGTGGTTGTGTGTGAACTTCAACAAAATTTCACATTTATAGTACTGTGTTGGGAGTCATGTTGTGTACTTACTGCCCAAATGCTTTGTGTCTGAACCCAACAGGGATTATACTGTGCCTGCAGGGTTTCCATGGGATACTTTTCATACAGTTGTCAAAATCCTTTCATGCTGACCAAACACTGTAATATCGTATAGTGTACTGGTTCAGTACTTTCACTGTGGTGGACAGTATCCTGGGTTTCAGTCCTATCACTGCTTTAAATATTCATAGTGAGCACACCAGACTGGTTAAGGGCCAGTTGTGCACATATGACCATGTTGCATTTTGTTCAGATATGGACTACTTAAACCAGGCTTGTCCAACATTGGTAGTGTATTCCGCAACTTGGGTGGACATTGACAAACACTAGCTATGTGCCCTAGGCCATTTCTAATGCTAGTCAGAGAGTGCGTTTGTCCTTCAACACACATTGTAACTGGATTTTGCCATGACATATTTCAAGGTTAGTATACTGTGCCTCTGTCTACCTGTGACATAACAGTGATACCCAGGGTAAACCTACCATCTCCCATCCACTCATTAAGATTCCTCTTGAGGAGAGTCAATGAGGGACTGTCTGGCTAACCTGTACTGGGAGTTTACTCAAGAGTGGAGGGAGCTTCTGGGTGATGGATCAATCACTACAGCATGTCCTATGTATGTCAGTGCTGGGGTTCATGTCTCTCATGTGCATAGCTCACTGGCATTCAGATTGTACAAGGTGCAGCATGTTCATTGATTCCAGCTTGGACATTGCTTTATACATCAGGCACAGATTGCCTCTGGGCAGGCAGTATGGCACTGTGTGGAGTTGCAGTTTGTTTAATCAGGCAACACATGGCATCTGTTTGAGCTCTTTGATCCTCCTGGTGAGGTACTTTTGGGGTCTTTTCAGTTGATGGAGGTGTCTGCTGAGGTATATCCCACAGGGGCCATTGTATTCAATTGTGAGGCTGATGAAGGATGACTGAAGAGGCACGATGACTTCCCCTGATCTAGATCTGACTGCCTTCATGATTAGGTGGGTATATGGTATGTTTCTGTAACCACTACAGCCACATGGTTGTCAAATGCAAGATATCTATCAACTTGTGTCCCCAGGTCTCTTATTACTTCTAAAGTACTTAATGGGTTAACACCTATGTGGTAATTGGTGGGCACTTACTGTTTATCCACAGGGGATGGCTATACACTGTTCTGCAATTAGCTTGATGACATGGCTCTGCCACCAGTTGTCTGTTTCTATGTGGCCCTTTTGTAGGATGCTTGTGTCAGCTGCAGGATCAGATATGGTGCCCAGTTTGTAGTCCTCTGCAAACTTGTTCAGACACAGTCCTTCCATGTTGGCCTGTACCTATGGGAAATATATACCAAACAAGGGAGGTCCCAGGACTGAGCCTTGTGGGATGCCAGTTGCAGCTGGTTTGTAGTCTGACATGGCTGCAGCATTTCTGACCATGTCAGTTCTGTCCTTGGGCTGGTTTGCAACCCATCTACTGACATAGGGGTTTATATTTAAGCTGGTGAGCTTATCTATAATGAACACGTGGGGTATTGTATGGAAGGCTTTTGCAAGGTCCAGATAGGCTGTGTGGACCACATTCCCCTCGGCAATGGCCTTGATGACTGTTTCAAATGAGTCAAACATGTTTAAGGGGCAGGAACTGCCCTTAAGAAAGCCACGCTGGGTAGGGTCCAGTGTCTGTAGGTCCCCAATATCTTTATTTCTGAGGTCCATGATGATCGTTTCCATAGCTTTGCAGACCAAGCTTGTCAGGATTCTGGGGTGATAGTTTGCAGTATCCATTCAGGCACCACCTTTGTGGAGAGGGACCACTGTTGCTGTACACTGCTCTTTGGGTACATATCCTGTGGTAAGGCTGAAATTGAGGAGTAGTGTTATTTGGCGTTCCATTCTTCTTGGAGTTCATGTTGGACACAGCCCAGGACACCATCTCATACCATTGATGCTGTGTGTTTTGCATTGAAGATGCTGGCTGTTACCTCAGCATCTGCAATGTCAGGGGGCCAGCACTCTGCTGGGATAGATAATTGGCATTTTTTTGGGGGGGGAGTTTGCACTGAACCTGTCAGGTTGGATGTTGGTAATGTGTGTGTGGGTTTGGTGTATTGTTTGTAATATTTGAGTAATTCAGAGCATATCTGTGAATTCCCAGCAAGGTTCCTACTATCAGTTAAGAAAGTCTTGTGATTATCCTTAGTGTCCTGTACAATTTGTATCTTCATAGGTTCATAGGTTCATACTAGGCTATCTGCCCTAGGGCATTTATAAGCCTAGCCAGAGTGTGTGTGGCTTTCGCCACACCTTGCTATGTGAATATTATGCCCATTTAGGGTTTACTTTACTGTGCCTCTGTCTAGACGTGACACAGTGATGACCCCAAGTGTAAATCTACGATCTCCCATCCACTTGGCAAGATTCCTGTTGAAGAGAGTCAGTGAGGGGCTCTGCCTAACATGGACTGGGATTCTGTTCCAGAGTGTAGGGAGCCTCTGGGTTATGAATCTGTCCCTCCAGCACATTCTATTTATTTATGTGTTGAGGTTGACATTTCTCGCTCTCGCGGCTCTGATGGATTTGGATTTGGATTTTCTGAGGTGGAGCATGTCCATTAATTCTGTAATGGACATGGCCTTGTACATCGGGCATACATCACCTCTGAGTAGGCAGTATGTGACTGCATACAGCTGGGGTGTCTTCAGCCAGGCAGCATATGACAAATGTTTGAGACCCTTTATCCTCTTGGTGAGGTACTTTTGAGGTCTTTCTAACTGCTGCAGGTGTCAGGTAAGGTACATCCCAAATGGGGCATTGTACTCAATTATGGGCCTGATAAGAGAAGAGTATAGCGGCACAATGACCTCTCTTGATGTAGATGTGAATCCTTTCATGATAAGGTGGCCAATATAGAAGGTCTTCCTAGCCACGATGGCAATTTGAGTGTCACATGAGAGGTTACTGCCCACTTGTGTCCCTAGGTCCCTGATTACTTCTTCCATACTTAATGGATTACCACCTATGTGGTAATTTGTGAGTACCTTGTTTGGTATTTGGTGAAACATTCATACTCTCCAGTGTCTTCAGGAAGGCTGAATGGGGTTCTTGGGTTTGAGAGGGTGGTATGTACCATGCTACAAACTGTACAGCAGTTTTGCCTATGGTTAGTTGCACATGGATGGTCTCCAATGCTTCGTGCATTGTCAGTAACCTGGACGTGTGGGTATCTTTGCAGAATATTGATACTCCCCCTCCTTTTGTGGTTTGGTCCAGGTTTTGGGGCTGAAAAGCATGATATGAGGTATAACCTGGTAGTGCTGGGGTGCTCTCAGGAGCCTTGATGCAGGTTTCCATCATTGCACAGACATCTATGTTCTCTATACTATGGAGGGCCTCGAGAGCATGCATCTTGAGGTTTAGACTTCTGGCATTGAGCAGCATTACCCTTATGTTTTTTCCACTTATGTATTCTAGGGAGGTGGGTTTGTCTTTTCAGCCTTGCCTACAAAAGGCACTATGGAGGTGGCAAGAGCCTTAGACAATATCTAGACACCCAGGGGTGACAAGTGCAAGCCATCCCTGGCAAAGCAGCGTGGCTTGTCAAGCATGACATCCCAAGCAGACAGACATTGGAACCCTTGGAATGACACCAGTAATTGAGCCAATTGTTAAAGCTGATCATTCTGTGTTTGTACTGTGGCATCATTCTTGGTGAGGGTTGGATGCTGCTCAGGGTCAGAGTCATACCGGCCTGGCCTACATAATCGGAGAGCTCCTCTATGTCTCTTTTCATGTAGTCCAGGGAGGTACGTCTCAGGTCATTCACACCAGCATAGACAATGACTGAGTCATATTTGTACTTGCCTTGGAGTGACCTGCTGCTTGTGTTATGTGGCGGATTGTAGAAGCCTACAGGCAGCTTACTGTACCCTTTTCCTTGTTCAGTCTGGTGAGCGGGACATCAGTGTGTCTGACTATGGAATCACCTATTACAAGTGTATCAGGCATGTTGTTTGTCCTTACGGGCTCTGACTGTTTGGCACACCGACTTTATGTACTATGTGTTGCATGTGCTATGTTTGGAGGTAGTGATTGCTTGGGTGTCTGCTTTGGAGGCCTCTGTTGATTTGGTGGATTTTTAATTAGAGCCACCAGGAATGTTTTTGTGTGTTTATGTCTTTGGTTTGCAGTTGTGTAGGTCTATGTGAGACTGGGTTTGTGGTGTGTGTGGTTACCTTCTCATCCTGACTAATTTTGACAGTACTGAGTTGAGAGAGCTCAGCCTACAGTTTGGATAAATGGTTGCATCTCTCACATATATTTGTATTTTTTGGGGGGAGGAGGGGGTTGTCTGTGTACATGGGGTAGGTGTAACATTGCCTCAAGATTCACAGATTCAACATGTTGTAGCTGGCCTTAGTGGATTTTATGAGTGGCCATATTTTATTGCCATAATACTGATTAGAGATTACTTCCCTTTTTGGGTTTGCTCTATCATGTAGTAGCTTCCTCATTCTCTTGCATGGTTTGGTAATGGCTGGGGTCCACCATGCCAGATGCCTGCATGTATGGAATTGGGTCTTGAAAGTGTTCATAGAATGCATTTATAAAGGGTTCTGAGGTGTGGCCCATATTTTCCACAGGCACAGGGCCTTTAATGGATTCCACATCAGTTTGGAGGAGTGCAACATTTCCTTTGCACATGTTTTTCACTGTGGTTTTCTGGCCAGCGACTGTGGTCAGGATGTGAATATCCAGTGTGATTACTCTATGGTCTGTTCTTACCAGTGAGGGATACACTTCTCATCTGGCCATAGAGTACCCATGTTGCTGATTATCACATCTAGTATGCTTACCCCTCTTGTGGGAGTGGTACTTTGTTCCTGAGCATTTTGGTTTATGGATTCTAGGAACGTTTGGCCTAGGGTGTTGGAGCTGGAATAATGCTCCCAGTCTATGTTTGAGTATTTTCAGTCACCCAATATAATGTTGTTTGCAGAGTTTGATATTTCCTTGTGTTCCAACGTAGGCCAAGTGCAGTTCCTGGCATTAGGAGGGTAGTCTGTAGCAGGCTACAAACTGGGAGGCAGTTTTAGCCACTGTTACTTGACCATGGATAGTCCATGCTGCTTCTTGTTGTGGTACCAACATGGGGGTGTGGTTATCCTTGACAATTATTGCTAGTCACCCTCCTTTTGTAGTTTGTTCCATGTTTTGGGGCTGTAAAGCATGGTATGAGGTGTAACCTGGTAGTGTTAGGGTGCTCTTGAGAGCCTTGACCCAGTTTTCTGTTACAGAACAGATATCAACATTCTCCATGCTGAGGGGAGTTTAGACTGCATGCATCTTGCAGTTTAGACTTCTGGCATTGGGTAGCATTACATCTAGGTTCTTATCCCTTGTGATACCTATGGAGGTGGGTTTGTGTTTTGAGCCTTACCTATTCAAGGCACGGTGGGGGTGACAACAGCCTTTGCCAGTATCCAAAAGGCCAGGACTGATAGGTGCATGCCATCCCTAGCAGGTGGAGCATCGTGTCTTGCTCAGCATGTCATCCCAGGCTGGCACACATTGGATCCCCTTTGACTAAAAGCAATACAGCTGCTTCAAATGCCAGATATGGGAATCATGGTAGCTTCCAGGGCAGCCAGCACACACATTCATTATTATGCCCTGGGCATCACACATGACCTGGCAGTTGATGGAGGGGAAGTCCTTGCAGTTAATGTAGGCCCTACCCCGCTCACCGGATGGTGCTTTCATGCGTATATGCGTGCAGTCTATTGCACCCACTACCTCAGGGTATTCCGCTATTTGCTGGAAGAGACACATATTGCTGGCCAATACCTCATGGGAATTGGGGAAATATACATGATCACTGACATGTGCTGACATGGCATCCAGGAACTGGTGCAGTACCCTGGATGCTGATGCCTGTGATATCCCCATCATATCACCAGTTGGTCTCTGGAAGGTACCTGTTGCTAGTATTCTTAGGCCAACACATACCTTGGTTTCCACTGGGATGTGTTCCCCTCTGTTGGTTCTGTGTGTGAGGCGTGGCCTGCACAGCTCAACAATTTGCTGCAGGAGGTCTCTGTCCACTCTATAGCGTTCCACTATCTCCAGCTCATGTAACCCCTGGTAGGTGACCCTGGGCCTGTACACTATTCTCCGTCTCCTCACTGTGGGTTCTCCAGCAGCATTTGCATAGTCACCACCCTCAGCAAGTTGCATATGTCTCCTTATAACAGCTATGGCAGCCCCTAGCATTTTTGGTCTGAGTGAAGCTTTTTCAGTTTTCACTTCTAATAGCTTACTCCTCTGTTGCAGTGTCTCTTGAGAGAAACATTCTGCACTGTTGTTTGCAGAGTTTTAAGTGCTGGGTTGGGCTACTGTTCTGCCTGTGTAATTGCCTTCTTCTGACTGTTTTCACCTGCTAGCTCTGCCAGTAATCCCTGCTAGCTTCCTACTATTTCCCATGCTTCCTTTTTCCCTTCTGTTTCCTCAGGGGGGAGCGACGTGCATACCAGTGAAAACACGCTCACAGTGGCTAACACGCACGCACACATGCCTAGGCGGACTAGAATCTGCTTATTCGGGTTAAAACGCGCACACACCAGCGCAAACAAGTTTACAGATGTTTACACAGGCTCCTACATGCTTATTCTGCCTTAAACACGTGCACTCATGCTTACACATGCGCACTCTAGCTTACTCGTGCCTACCAGCGGGCACACGCGTGCATGCATGCCCTGCAAGAAACTTTGGTGTTATCCATAGTGTACACCTTCCATTTCTTGGCTTTCCCATGCCTGCTTGTTGACACTCCTCTTTCCATGATGTGTGACTGACAGCTTTCACATGCCACTGTGCTCCAATGAGCTGCGTTCCTTTCATACATTCCCCCCTGTGATGTCACCTATCTCCTACTCTGTTACTCCCCCTTATCCTACTCCTACACTGCACAGAATGTGCTCATTTCCAATGTAACAGTATGATTCACTATGCTACCACTCATTTACATAGGATTGCCTACTAATGCTTAGTTACATGTCTTACACTCAGCTTCCCCCATTAGCAACCCCTACTCGGTGGCCATGTTGTTTTAGCCTGCTATTCCCTTCCATTTTAAATTTATGCTTTGTATATAGCGCAGCCCGTTTGCGCGGCGCTGCGCTACGTTTAAACATTTTTATTTTATGTTTGCCTTGGGGTACGTTACCAGTGGCCACATATTTGGCCATTGGCATGCTGCCTGGGACATTTGCAACGTTTATTTGGAGCTGACAAGGCTCCATTGTGTTATTTGCAGAACAGTACTCAGTTATCAACTGAGTACATTTCTGCAGATAACATGGCTCTTACACGGGCAGGTTTCTGTATCCTGGATCGCAAAATTACTTCATTTGCATGCCTTTCGGCTGCAAGTGAGGTAATTAGCATATCCACGCCCTGTCCGTGTAAGAACTGTTTTAGGTGCTCTCTTATACGCACATTCAGGCTGTTCCTGGATCGCGATGGCTGCATGGAGTCTTACACTACTCTTAGACTCCGTGAAAGCCATCGTGAATCCTGCTCTAAGTGTTGACACAATTTATTTACTGTGTTTTTAAGTGCTTAATTAATTTGATTAATAGACTTAACTGATTTACTCTAATTGTTGATTTGATAAGATACTATTTAAATGCTATGATTATTTCATTTGAATGTATATGTCTGAAGAAGCGATCAGCTACAGATCATAAAAGCGCTTACTTTGTGTATTAAACAACATTGGATTCAACTATATACTCTTCAGCTGCGGTCTGTTCGATTTTTTTATTATATGTGTGTACTGAATGATATGTTACCAATACCAGCCTGACATTATACAGGTGGGATGTAGTACTGTTAACATCTTGTGCTCATGTCATGTCAGGTCCTGGTTATGGGATCTGCAGCACTTGGTAGTGTATTGCAGGGCGGACGTGTTTGGCTGTGGGGGTTATGCCTATTTGTAGAAGATGTATATTGTTTGGGCCCTCTCAATCCCATTAACGGTGCAGGTGGACATATTTGTTTTGTTAATCTACCATTGCTATCTACAGATGTATGGCCACATATACCTATATAGATATATATATATATATATATATATATATCTGCTTACATATATATGACTATGTTCATAGGTTCATAGGTTCATAGGTAGGTACTAGGCTATCGGACCAAGGGCCTATGCAAGCCTAGCCAACAAGGTTCCCTGGCTTATGCCACCCAAGAAAGTTATTTTCCTGTGCCACTGACGAGCAGAGACACAGAAGTGATCCCGGGGGTGTATTTAATCACTCTGTATCCAAAGGCCCGTGTTCTGCCCAGCAACAAAATAAACAGCCTCTGCAAGGCTCAAACCCAAGACCCTGTACACCATAGACAACGTGATTCACCACTAAGCCATGACAAACATACATAAATCTGATGTTTTCAGAAACATATCATCCAGCCCAGTCATGCAACCTATGAACATAGTCATATATATGTAAGCAGATATATATATCTATATAAGTATATGTGGCCATACATCTGTAGATAGCAATGGTAGATTAACAAAACAAATATGTCCACATGCACCGTTAATGTCCATATATACCTGCATAGATATATATCTGCGTACATATATGTACCTTGCTGTGTATATGTAGACATATATATGTGTCGATGGAGGCATTTGCATGTATATATCTTCATATATATGTATATATATATATATATATATATATATATATATATATATATATATATATATATATATACATATATATAAATATATATATATATATCTACAATATATAGATATGTTGTATCTGTTTAGATATTAATATATTTACACACACACATACATCTAGATGTTGGTATACATTCCCTGTACTGTTGCATGACTGGGCTGGATGATATGTTTCTGAAAACATCAAATTTATGTATGTCTGTCATCGCTTAGTGGTGAAGCACTTTGTCTATGGTGTACAGGGACTTGGGTTTGAGCCTTGCAGATGCCGTTTATTTGACACTACATGGCCACAAAATGTTGACAGTAAGCCATCCCACCTGTATTATGTCAGGCTGGTATCAATAACATATCATGCAGTACAGTGTGGCTGCCATAGTGAATGTACAATGTGTAAGCAATAAACAGTCCTAAGATACATATACACAGACACGTGTATGCAAATATATATATATATATATATATATATATATATATATAAATATATATACATACATATGTAACTACACATACACACACAGATGTATTTCTAGGAAGATGCATAATCAGTGGGTGCACACCATACTGAACAGCCAGTATCCCTACAGTTGCAACCTCATCCAATGGACAGTGTATGAGTCACCCATACTCAAGACAATTGTTGCCTGAAACATATACCCACAGAGAAGTCAAAGGATGTAACACAACACACAGGTTTGTATACATAAGAAAAGTTTATTTGTGTACTATTACAGTTGTATATGCCATGTCATATAGCTGATTATGCTTTGAAATACATACAAACAGAGTAATGCAACTCTCAAACAGATCATTTATTACAGTAATCCGAAAACATCACATCTGTTGGTGTCCATGCCAAGGCCTTCAAGTAGTACAACAGGAAAGACAGACTAGGTCACAGGATAACAAGCAATCAACAGTATGTAATGCAGATGTATAGCCCAGCGGCCTCTAAATACACTCTGCATGCAATCCCTAGCGGGAAAAGACCTAGGCTGACACAATGAGCGATATCTGTTACATAACAATGCATAACTGAAATCATCAAAATCTCATTGATGGCAGTAAGCAGTAGGCCAGCAATGTTCACAAGGTGATATGGATGGTGATGTACATCCGTATACCTTAAAGCAGCTTACTACTGGTATTCCTCACATGTTGTAACACCCTAGGATACTTATGGCGTATACCCCCCATACACTGACTTACAAGGGCATATAACACTGTTACATACACTGACTTTTAGACTGCAGAGGTGCACACGTGTTGTGCAGATGAAGCCCACACACACACACATATATATATATATATATATATATATATATATATATATATATATATATAAAACAAACCAGTCAGATAACAGACTGCTGGACATGTTGTGTGTAGTAGGGGTTGTTTCTGAGGACATTACTTAGACATTCTGTGTTTGTGTGTACCGTACTGTGGTCTGTGTACGTAGGGCAGGGGTCTGCAACCTTCACTATCCAAAGAGGCATTCCTGACCCCTCACCCACCAAACAAAATTCATTGTGAGGCACAACAGCTATCATTATCTTCTTTCGGCTGTTCCCATTAGGGGTCGCCACAGCGGATCATCTGTTTCCATTTCTTCCTGCTCTCTGCATCTTGCTCTGTCACACCAACCACCTGCATGTCCTCACTCACCACTTCCATCAACCTTATCTTAGGCCTTTCTCTTTTCCTGTTACCTGGTAGCTTCATCCTTAGCATCTTTTTCCCAATATACTCAGCATATCTCCTTAGCACATGTCCAAACCAATGTAATCTTGCCTCTCTGGCTTTGTCTCCAAATCTTCCAACCTGGGCTGACCCTCTAATATACTTATTCCTAATCCTGTCCACCCTCGTCACACCCAGTGCAAATCTTAACATCTTTAACTCTGCCACATCCAGCTCAAACCCCTGCCTTTTTGTCAATGCCACTGTCTCCAACCCATATAACATAGCTGGTCTCATTACCCTCTTGTAGACCTTCCCTTTCACTCTTACAGGTACTCATCTGTCATAAATCACTCCTGACACTCTTCTCCACCCACTCCATCCTGCCTGTACTCTCTTCTTCACCTCTCTTCCACACTCACTGTTACTCTGAACTATTGACCCCAAGTATTTAAACTCATCCACCTTCACCTCCTCTACTCCTTGCACCCTCACCATTCCTCTACCCTCCCTCTCTTTCACACACATATATTCTGTCTTAGTCCTGCTGACCTTCATTACTCTTCTCTCTAGAGCATATCTCCATCTCTCAAGGGTATCCTCCACTTGTTCCCTACTCTCACTACAGATCACAATGTCATCTGCAAACATCATAGTCCATGGGGACTCCTGTCTGATCTCGTCTGTCAACCTGTCCATCACCATTGCAAATAAGAAAGGCCTCAGAGCTGATCCTGGATGTAACCCCACCTCCACCTTAAACGCATCCGTCACTCCCACTGTAGACCTCACCGCTGTCACACTACCCTCATAGATATCCTGTACCACTTTTACATACTTCTCTGACACTCTTGACTTCCTCATACAATACCACAACTCCTCTCTAGGCACCCTGTCATATGCTTTCTCTAAGTCTACAAAAACACAATGCAACTCCTTCTGACATTCTCTGTACTTCTCCATCAACACTCTCAGAGCAAACATCGGATCTGTAGTACTCTTTCCCAGCATGAAACCATACTGCTGTTCACTAATCATCACGTCCCTTCTTAACCTAGCTTCCACTACTCTTTCCCATAACTTCATGCTGTGACTGATCAGTTTAATCCCTCTGTAGTCACTACAGCTCTGCATATCATCCTTATTCTTAAAAATTGGTACCAAAACACTTTTTCTCCATTCCTCAGGCATCCTCTCACTTTCTATGATTTCACTAAACAATCTGGTTAAAAACTCCACTGCCATTTCACCTAAACACCTCCATGCTTCCACAGGTATATCATCTGGGCCAACAGCCTTTCCATTCTTCATTCTCTTCATAGTTATCCTTACTTCCTCCTTGCTAATCCATTGTATTTCATGATTCACTATCCCTACATCATCCAACCTTCTCTCCCTCTCATTCTCTTTATTCATCAACCCCTCAAAGTACTCTTTCCATCTCCTCAACACACTATCCTCGCTTGTGAGTATGTTTCCCTCATTATCCTTTATCACCTTTACCTGCTGCACATCTTTCCTAGCTTGGTCCCTCTGTCTAGCCAATTGGTACAGGTCCTTTTCTCCCTCCTTAGTGTCCAACCTTTCATACAACTCTTCATATGCCTTATCCTTAGCCTTTGCCACCTCTCTCTTTGCCATGCACCTCATCTCCTTATACTCCTGTCTACTTTCTTCATCTCTCTGACAATCCAACTTCTTTGCCAACCTCTTTGCCTGTATACTCTTCTGTACTTCCTGATTCCACCACCATGTCTCCTTGTCATCCTTCCTCTGTCCCGATGTGATACCAAGCACCTTTCTAGCCATCTCCCTTACTAGCTCTGCTGCAGTTACCCAGCTATTTGGTAACTCTTCACTGCCACCCAGTGCCTGTCTTAACTCATCCCTGAACTCCATCTCACAATTACCCTTTTTCAATTTCCACCATTTGATCCTTGGTGCTGCCCTCACACTCCTCCTCCTCCTCTTCTTGATCACCAACTTCATCCTACAAACCACCATCCTATGCTGCCTAACTACACTTTCTCCAATCACCACTTTACAGTCTCCAATCTCCTTCAAACTGGCCCTCCTACATAAGATATAATCCACATGTGTGCATCTTCCTCCACTCTTGTATGTCACCCTATGCTTCTCCCTCTTGTTAAAATATGTATTCACCACATCCATGTCCATCCTTTTAGCAAAATCTACTACCATCTGACCTTCTGCATTCCTTTGTTTAACACAATACCTACCCATCACTTCCTCATCCCCTCTGTTCCCTTCACCAACATGCCCATTGAAATCTGTTCCAATCACCACTCTCTCACCCTTAGGTACAGTCATCGCCACTTCATCCAATTCACTCCAAATTTTTTCTTTCTCATCCATTGCACACCCAACTTGTGGAGCATATGCACTAACAACATTCATCATTACACCATCAATTTCCAGACTGCTAAAATGAAGATAGCAGAGCATATACAGTTTCATATATAGTTAATATAGTTATACTAAATATAAAATAACCAAGTGTATAAGAACAATACCTAACATATGTCCATAATTGTGTTCCTGTGTTGGGATTGCTTGATCTGTGTGTGTGTGTGTGTGTGTGTGTGTGTGTGTGTGTGTGTGTGTGTGTGTGTGTGTGTGTGTGTGTGTGTGTGTGTGTGTGTGAGTGTGTGTGTTGTGCGGTAGAGTGTCCATTAATCCTCAGAGGTCTAGGGAGCCACTACAGCAGGGTGGAAGAGACACATGTGGCTCCAGAGCCACAGGTTGCAGACCCCTGAGGTAGGATGATTGATGACAGTATGTGTATTGTGCTTACGAACCTTGGGCTCTGTACAGACTGTGGTAGAAGCCATTGTTCTTGGTCCTGTTCTATCTGATGTTACATGCTGCTCCAGTCTATGGTACTCTATTGACTCACATGTCTGTAGGGCTAGACACACGTGTCCCATACCACAGACAGCCACCAGACCACACTGTGCCATGACCAGTGTATGTAGGGTTAGTGTGTGAGTGGCACATATGAGGATGGTGTTTATCAGACAGTCATTATAGTATTATATTAAGCTTGTGTATCACATGTGGCTGTGGCTGCATTAACATTGGATGTGGGTATGCATTTTCTCACAGGTGTCTGCTACGCTATGCTGTGAGCCCACTATAATCGCAGGTACATGTGTATTCCCCCATACAATATGTAGTCCAGTGTTGTGGCAGTCTGCCTGTAGTTTGCCCAGTGCTTTGTGACATCCCTAGCAGCCTACTATAATTACCCACTGTGCTGTTATGTTAAGTTATTTGCAAGACATACTGCTGCCAGGCCAGCATAACTGTTGTGTATTTCTGACAAAGCAGTGGTATGCTGTACATGTATGTCACTATCAACTAGGTAGTATGTGGCCATGTGAACTCAGCACCAACAGGTATTATGTGTCAGGACAGACTGGTGTGTGTGCATGCATACACTGTGTGGGCATATGTACTCCAGTATTGCTGTGCTATACCCATGTACATGGCTAGTAACATTCACATTGGGAGGTGTGATCCACATGTCTCGCATGAAGGGGACAGGTGTACACTTCTGGACTGACCACAGAGTGCCAGACTGTCCACATATATTGGTCATATCCCTGCTGTAGTCCACAGGATCATTACTGTGCTAGCAGTGGTGCTGAACTATGATGACTTTAGGATGTCTGTCCGTAGCCAATGGTGCACATGTCTACAGCAGATGTCACCTCCCACACCCAACATGTCTGTTAAGACACCCCTATGACAGTAACAACAGTTTACATATATACCTGCAATACATCCATGACATCCCGTTGCACTAAAGGGTTGGGACTGCTGGTGCTGAGGTAGGACTCCACTCCATGTTCTGGACATATGGTAAACATATATGTGTACACATATATCCACATATCTATATAGATATATACACATATACATATCCACATACATATATGGACATATGCATATCCACATATAAATATATGGTGATATATATGTACACACACACACACACACACACACACACACACACATATATATATATATATATATATATATATATATATATATATATATATATATATATATATATATATATATACACATACATATATATAAACACTCACACACACATATATATATATATATATATATATATATATATATATATATCTATATATATATATATATATATATATATATATATATATATACATACAGCAATGACTTCAACAAGTGGCTAAGCTTCTGATGTTATTCAAAGGGGATCCAGTATCTGTCTGCCTGGGATGACATGATTGACAAACCACAGTGCTTTGCCAGAGATGGTCTACACCTGTTGCCCCTGGGATTCAGGTTACTGGCTACAGCTCTTGGCACCCCCATAGTGCCTTATCTAGGCAAGGTTCAAAGGACAAAACCACCACTGTAACAGATACAAGCATGCAAAACTGAAGGTAATGCTACCCAATGCTAGAAGTCTAAACCTAAAAAGGCACTCTCTTGAGGCACACCTACTAATGGGGAACATTGATATCTGTGCAATAAATGGGACCTGGTTCAACGCTCCGGAGAGCACACCTGTAATACAGGCTACAACTCTTATCACACATTTCAGGCACCAAACCAAGACCACAACATTACAGGTGCAGGATTGTCCATATTCACCAAGGTTATTCACACCTCCAGCCTAGTTCCCAACACAATGCATCTGAAAATCTCCAGGTGCAACTAACACTAGGTAAGACTGCAATCCAAATTGTAGCTTGCTACAGATCCCCCACCATGCCCCAAGATTCTCACTACACCTTTATAAACATACTGGACAATATTAAGATACAACCAAATGCCATAATACTGGGTGATTTCAACTACCCTGCCATTAACTTGGAAAAACTATTCGGGTACCAACACCTTTTACCAACATTTCCTGGAATTCATATATTCCAACCCCTGGATTAACTAATCCATTGTCCAACCAGGGGCTCCAATATCCTAGACCTGGTCATTACCAACATGGGAGAAAGATGCTCCACACCAGTGGTCACCCCCTCATTGGTCAGGTCTGGCCATAAGATAATCACCGTTAACATCCTCACCCCACCCCCACCTGCCAGTAAGAAAACCTCCATAAAAACCCTCTCCAAAGCCAATGTCATGCTACTCAAGTCAAAAGTGACAAACTTCATGACACCCATGGAGACGGGAGCTGAAAGTGCAACAGGTGAATCTTACACTAAGGCACTGTATGAGCACATCCACTCGTGCATGAATTGTGCCATCCCAAATAGAACCAAGACACTGTCCTCCAAAAAAGGAAGCCAATCTGGTGCTCTTCTGCCATAAACAATCTATACAACAGAAGGAAGAAACTGTTGAAGAAAAAAGGATAATATCAAAATACAAACTGCTCCCTTACCAGCCTCAGTAAGAAGCTGAGATCCCTCAAAATCCTCCAAACCTTGTTACGCAAATATAATTGCCAAAGATTCCAAAGACAACCACAAGGCATTCTATAGTTATGTCCAGTATCTAAACGGCAATGTTCAGAACTGTGCTGAGCTACAATAGAATGGCATTAAATATACTGATTCCAAGGAGTTTGCCAATATCTGGGCAGATCAATTTAGTGCCAAATTCACCCTCCTCTCACCCCCTAAAGGGCCCATCTCAGTACAAAAAGATTGCCAAATTCCAGTAATCACGGCCACACAAGTAGAAACTGCACTCTCCACAGCTAGGAATACAGCATCCATGGGACCAGATGACATCACTGGCTGTGTACTACATGAAATACAAAATAAACTTGCACCTCACCTACGTGTCATGTTTAATCATAGCCTCACCTCAGGCTTCGATCATACTGAGTGGCACATAGCTACAGTTAACACACTCCACAAGGGGGGATCCACCTTGGATCCCAGGAACTACTGTCCCATCAGTCTGACGAGCCTGATCTGCAAAGGCATGGAATGCATTATCATGGAACTTATAAAAAAAAGACATTGGCAACCATGAAACACTGGACCCCACCCAGGTTGGGCTCGTGAAGAGCTGATCTTGTCTCCTGAACCTGATTGACTACTTTGAATCAGTCTCCGGAGCTGTCGAAGAGGGTAAGGCAGTCCACACAGCCTATCTGGACTTGGCCAAAACCTTCAACACCATCCCCCACTCTGGAGACATAGTTAACCTTACGAAGCTTGCCATAAACTCCTGCATCACTCGATGGGTTGCCAACTGACTTACTGATGGAACCCAGATTGTAAAAGTAGCCAACTCCAATCCCAGCTCCAGACAGCTGACAAGTGGAGTACCTCAGGGTTCAGTCCTGGGACAGCTCTTAGGTTTTGAGTGCCATGTCTGGGACACACAAGTGTATGAGACCTACACAGCACTTTATTTATGTGAATATGTTACATGCAGGGGTAGCAACAAAGGGTACGTGCTGTCACACTGGCATGTAGTGTAACATGGTGTTACTACTGTTGACAGTGCTGTCCCAGGCAAGGGTAGAGTGCTAACATTACTACTGACAACAAGCACACCTGCGGGCATAGCAGCACTCTGAGGCCTCACTGTTGTGTTCCTGGTGTGTGGGCTGTGTCACCATATATATCCCCAACTAGATAATAATCAGACATGTGGAATGTAACTGTAGAGTACCATCTTTACAGCACATCTTACTGAGGGCTTACAACATGTAGTAATGGCATACATATTGTTGTCAAACATCCATCTGTTGACGCATTCATCCTACTGCATAGCTACTCGCCAAACTGATGTCTATCAGTCCCTCTACTGATGTGCAGATGGCAGGTATCCAGCTGGGATACGTGCAGACAACCTATGCTTGATTGACACTGACATGTCGGGCCAGCTGTGTACTACCTGTCACATATAGAAGACAACACCCTGTATGGGCCACATGCCACAGGTACCTACACTACACTACCACAGTCAACAGACCATGCCTGGGTACAGGTCTCCATCACAGACACTAACCATGTGTTGTAATACATGTTGCATACATGTCAACTAGATCACCTCAGTGGCCATGTGCAGAAGGCACTCAGAGGATTGGCTGATGCATGTCACTCTCATCCTGATAGATTGCCTGCTGGCACATGGCAGGTGGCATGATACCAATGTACACACACTCCCTACACAACCAATCTCTCCATGGACAATAGCCAGATACACAACTATGACCACCTGCAGCAATGCACCACAGTACGGACATGTGTATGTGTGCATTACTGAGGATAGCAGCGTTTGTGTGTTAGTACACCTGTAGTTGAGAGTTCCATGACGGCCTTCACACCCATTCCTCCCCAAAAAACAGCAACAACTTAAACGATACAAAGTTAGCTTCAGGTAGGGTAACAAATAACGAAAAGAGTCCTCGGCTCGGACACACTGAGTTTATTAGAAACACAAAATAAAATGAAGTACGTTAAGCGCTTTCATCTGAGACCAGACTTCTTCAGAACGTACTACAAAGTACTCCAATTGTTTATATAGATCATCTGACACAAAATAGGCGCCAAAAATTTCCTGCAGTGCAGTGATTGCTTATATAGAACAGTATTATAAAATTGCTTATATTGACATTGATAAAACTACTCCTTGTTACTGTATAAATAATACAAATTCATATACAAAACATAAAATTTATGCAAACATATGTAACTTAAAAATGCAAATATAAGTATGCAAATATAAAATATGTTAACTTAAGAATGTGCAAATATAAAATATGTTGACTTAAAATGTAAAATATAACTTGACTGGTCAATCAACACCATTTTGTCCTCCTAACCTAATGTGACCATTGCTATATTGGACATGACATGTACCTTGTTACACTCCTTTCCCTAATGGCTACATGTGCCTTGCAGTAACAACACAACAGTGTTGTACAAATGGATTGATAGGCATGGGAAACCCATTGAGGTCTGCCAAGTGTGTGTGTGTGTGTGCATGTCTGCATATCTGTAGGGTACACCATTCCAAGGCCACGTACTCCTATTACACTACACATTGCCACACCATAGTACAGATTGTGTTGTCACTGCCCATAGGTAAGGCATGGTAATGCAATACCCTACTATGCCTGTGGCATGTGCATTAGAATCATATCCCTGTAGTACCACTGTTGTGATATATAATGGGTTGTATTGCCGTCATGAGCAATGTGTGATAGTGGGTATGTCAGAGTGTCATAATGGGTTCCAGTGCATACAATATCCACTGGGGGATGTGGGTGCTGTGTACACTGTCATTGCAACATGGTACACCCAGTATATGTCCCATGTACCACTTTCTGGTGTCCACTGTCACCATCAACTATACAGGTAACTGATACCACAATACAGTCCAGTTACGCATGTGCTGTGTGTAGCCTACCTGTAACACATTGGACACATGGACTAGTTAGTTAGCACCTGTAAGCTCAGGTCTCTAAGATGTGTGTCTGCCTGTTATGTGTCTGTCAATGTGTATATGATGGTATGACACACTATGTATTGTCCATATACAACCATTACATCCCCACATTACCATATGGTACATGTCTGTGGATGTTCTGCATGTAACATGTAACCTGGTACACACCTCACCCTAAATGTTGTGTGGTGTGTGCAATGAAAGCCACACAGTTCAGTAGCACTACATACCTAGGTAGGGGTCTAGTCACAGTGTTGCCAAGTAAGGCTGTGTGTACGTGGATGGGTTGATATAAGGTTGCAGATTATACATGCCCCAGCGGATCACCTGTCAATGTGGCACAGGCAATAACTGTTATAAAAACCTGTGACATGTGTGCAACTGTACACCGGATATGTCACAGCCATGGTGTCACCACAGTGCCATAACCTTTGTGGAATATGACTGCAGACCATCCTCCTGCTGACACATGTACACCTACAACACAAATGGATAACATTATCGAGATCATAATTAATCAGTGTTACTAACAGCTGAAATGCATCATAGCTGGATGGCTACACTACCTGACATGTATGCATTACACATTACCCCTGACAATATCTTACACTGCAGTACATTGCTGCACTCTATTACAGTCACTGTGTGCATCAGAACCATATTAGCCTGTCCTTGCATCAGTGTTATGGATGACAGGGATGTGGCACAGGTATCACCATATGTACATGATGTGTTGCTGGTTTGTCAGAGGCCGAGGGTGGTCCATACATTTGACACCATGTGTGTGGGTCAGGGGTTTAATTCTTTGATCTGGCATGGGGATATGGTGTGTGTTGGTATGGGGTTGCCCTAGGTGTGTTTGCATAGTGTGTGGGTATGCATGCACACAGTTCTGCCATGTGGCTGCCCTATACAGGTGTTTTTGGACAGCTGCAGACCATATCTGGTAGGGTGTGCAGTTCACCGCCTCCAACCACTGACATGCTGACTGTGCCTGCCAGGGGTATCATGGGCATGTGCAGGTACAGACCTTGATGTGCTACTCTCCCCTGATGATGACAAATGTCCGCTGGAACTGTGTCCTGCGTGGGACTGGCCAGGGCCATGTGCACGAGGTGTGGTGTGGACAGCACCCCCATTGATGTGCTGGGGCTGGTACTGCCACTACAGGAGAAGCTTGGCATCCTAGTACATCCACGTCTACCACCAGATGCTGGTGTTTCTGGCCTACATCCAAGCGGCCATCGCACCACTCCCACCAAGTTTTCAAACATGGACATACCACGGTCGATGAGGCCCACAATCTCACCCCCCCGTCTATCCATAATCTCATTCTGTTCATGGAGGGCAGCAGCAAGTTCACGGATGTTGTCACTTACAGATGAAAAAGTAGCCCTCTGCAGCCTCAGGCCCTATCTGGTGTGCATTTCCATAGGTGCCTGTGCCTCTATGACAGCCTGAAACATACAGCTGGTGGTACCAGTTGTGGTGCCTCTGTCAGGGGCATGATGACCAGCCCATGAGCACCACAGTACATCTGCCTATGGGATGCCTTGTTACACATCTGGCTATGCCGACTGTGACCCAACACAGACGGCATGGAAACTACACTCTTCTGAGCACTGGCACCAAATGCCAACTGTCCATCTGCTATGGCCACTAGTTATGGGGTGTGTATGGGCAGTTTAACTGTGTGCAGGCTCAGGGTGGCTAGGAGGATGATGACAAATGATGGCACAGTGTCGGCCTCTGACAATCCCACCTGTGCCTCAACAGTACCATCATCATCATCAGTGTCTGTACAGACACCAACCTCAGATTGCATGCAGGAGGGACCCTGACCCACCTCACCACATGTGGGGGAAAAAACACGCACTTTAAGACCTGTACATCATTGCATAACAGTACACACACTTACACACATACACACATACATACATGCACACACACACACACACACACACACACACACCCACACACACACACACACACACACACACACACACACACACACACACACACACACACACACACACACACACACACACTGACAGTCCACCTTACTACCTCCCTGTCCCTGGGTTTGCAGACAGTCCCACATTCAGTTACATATGTTCCCCATCCTGCAAGACACTTGCTAACATATGCTCATTAATACTACCCATTAGCATATCATTCCTCTCCATACTTACACATATGATCACAACACATGACCTGTTACTCCATCACCTCCCTGACTTGAGTGGAGTAGGTTGTACATGGCCTCACTGCTGTCATCCAGTGTTAACATTGTGTATGTTCTGTCATTGTGTACATGGCCCCTATATGGTAGGGGATACTACATTCACTACATATTTCACACACCGGAGTCTCATACTACAGTCTTGCTCAGTCCATGCCACATCTGATACACAATCAACCTATCATATGGACAACAATAATATCTGGATACACTCACTGGTGTGCTCTGGTAATTCCCCATTGCATTAGTAGTGCTGCATATGTGAGTAATCGGTTATCTATCTGTTGATGGCAATATGATGTGTATACCTAGTGTGT